>NW_027523134.1:0-101179 GCF_052094955.1 Ictidomys tridecemlineatus
AGACTGGGGTGCAGAATAACTGATACGGAAAGTAGAGTTTGGAGACTGGGGTGCAGAAGGACTGTTACAGAGAGCAGAGTTTGTAGCCTGGGGTGCAGAAGGACAGCTACCGAGAACAGAGCTTGGATACCGAGGTGCACAAGGGCCGTTGCAGAGAGATGAGGTTGGAGACTGACGTGCAGAATGACTGTTACAGAGAGCAAAGTATGGAGAACGGGGTGCAGAAGGATCTTATAGAGAGCAGACGTTAGAGACTGGGATGCAGAAGGATCGTTGCAGAAACAGAGGTTGGAGACTGGGGTGTAGAAGGACTTTTGCAGAGAGCAGAGGTTAAAGAATGGGGTTGAGAAAGCCTGTTACAGAGAGCAGAGATTGAATACAGGGTTGCAGAAAACCTGTTACAGAGAACAGATATTGGAGACTGGGGTGTAGAAGGATTATTACAGATAGCACATTTTGGAGACTGTTGTTTAGAAAGATTGTTGCAGAGAGCAGAAATTTCAGAATTAGGCTTAGAAAGACTGTTACAGAGAGCAGAATTTGGAAATTGGGGTGCAGAAGGAGGGTTAGAGAGAGAAGTGCTTCGAGACTGGTGTGCAGAAGGACCATTGCAGAGAGCAGATATGGGAGCCTGGGGTGCAGTAGGACTGTTACAGAGAGAAGACTTTGGAGACAGAGGTGCAGAAGGATTGTTACAGAGAGCAGTGATTGGAGACTGGGGTGCAGAAGGACCATTACAAAGAGCAAATGATGGAGACTGAGGTGCAGAAGGACTTTTACAGAGAGCAGAGCTTGGAGACTGAGGTGTAGAAAGATCGTTGCAGAGAGAAGAATCTGGAGACTTGGATGCAGAAGGACTGTTACAGAAAACAGAGGTTGGCAATTGGGGAGCAGATGGACCGTTACAAAGAGAAGAGGTTGGAGACTGCGAAACAAAAGTACTTTTACAGAGAGCAGAGTTTGGAGACTGGATAGAAGAAGGATCATTGCAGAGAGCAGATGTTGGAGACTGGGGTTCAGAAGGACTGTTACAGAGAGCACAGGTTGGAGACTGGGGTGCAGAAGAAATGTAAAAGACAGCAGAGTTTTAAGACTTGGGTGCATAAGGACGTTGGCAGAGAGCAAAATTTGGAGACTGTGGTGCAGAAAGACTGAAACAAAAATCAGAGTTTGGCGACTGGCATGCAGAAGAATCGTTTCAGAGAGCAGATGTTGGAAACTAAGGTGAAGAAGGATCATTACACAGAGCAGATTTTGGTTACTGGGGTGTAAAAGTCCTGCTGCAGAGAGCAGAGGTTGGAGACTGGGGTGCAGCAGGACAGTTACAGAGAGCACATGTTGGAGACTTGGGTGCAGAAGAAATGTTGCAGAGAGAAGAGGTTGGAGACTGGGGTGCAGAAGTACTGTAGCTGCGAGAAGAGGTTGGAGACTGGGGTGCAAGAGGACTGTTGCAGAGAGCAGACGTTGAAGACTGGGATGCAGAAAGATCATTGCAGAGAGCAGATGTTGGAAACTGGGGTATAATAAGATGTTAGCAGAGAGCAGATGTTGAAGACTTGGGTGCAGATGGACTGTTGCAGAGAGCAGAGTTTGGAGACTGAGGTGAAGAAGGATCAATGCAGAGAGCAGAGTTTGGAGACTGGGGTGCAGAAGACCTGTTACAGAGAGCAGAGGTTGGAGACTGGGGTGCAGAAGGACTGTTACAGAGAGGAAGGTTTGAAAAAGGGATGCAAAAGGATCTTTCAGAGAGCAGAGTCTGGAGACTGGGGTGCAGAAGAACTGTTACACAGAGCAGATTTTGGAGACTGGGGTGCGGAAGGTCTGTTGCAGAGAGCAGATGTTTGTAACTAGGGTGCAGAAGGACTGTTGTAGAGAGCAGGTGTTTGAGACTGGGGTTCAGAAAGACTGTTGCAGAGAGCAGAGTTTGGAGGCTGAGGTTCGAAAGTCCTGTTACAGGGAGCAGAGTTTAGAGACTCGGGTGCAGAATTACTGTTACAGAGAGCAGAGTTTGGATACAGGGGTGCAGAAGGATCTTACAGAGAGCAGACGTTGAAGACTGAGGTCCAGAAGGACTGTTGCAGAGATCAGAGGTTGGTGACTGGGGTGCAGAAAGATCGTTGCAGAGAGCAGCGGTTGGAGACTGTGGTGCAAAAGGCCTGCTACAGAGAGCAGAGTTTGGAGACTGGCGTGAAGAAGGCCTTTTACGAGGAGGAGAGTTTGGAGACTGGGTTGCTTAAGGATCTTTCAGAGAGCAGAGGTTGGAGACTGAGGTGCAGGTGGACTGTTACAAAGAGCAGTGGCCAAAGACTGGGGTGCAGAAAGATCGTGCAGAGACCAGTGTGCAGAAGGACTGTTACAGAGAGTAGAGGTTAGAGACTGAGGTATAGAAGGACTGTTACAGGGAGCAGAGTTTGGAGACTGAGGTGCAGAAGCACTGTTATAGAAAGCAGAGTTTGGAAATTGGGGTGCAGAAGAACAGTTACAGAGACCAAAGTTTTGAGACTTCGGTATAGAAAAACTATTACTGAGAGCAGAGTTTGGAGACTCGGGTGCAGAATGAATGTTACAGAGAGCACAGGTTGGAGTCTGAGTTGCAGAAGGATAGCTACAAAGAGCAGAGGTGTTGGACTGGGGTTCAGAACGACTGATACAGAAAGTAGAGTTTGGAGACTGGGGTGAAGAAGGACAAATTATGGAGAGCAGAGGTTGGAGACTGCGGTACTGAAAAACTGTTACAAAGAGCAGATGTTAAAGACTGGTTAGCAGAAGGACTGTTGCAGAGGACAGAGGTTGGAGACTAGGGTGCCACAGGACACTTGCAGAAAGCAGAGGTTAAAGACTGGGGTGGAAAGGTATGTTACAGAGACCAGAGTTTGCAAACTGGGATGCAGAAGGATCTTACTGAGAGCAGACGTTGAAGACTGTGGTGCAGAAGGACTGTTGCAGAGAGCAGAGTTTGGAGACTGGAGTGCATAAGGACTGTTGCAGGGAGCAGAGGTTGGAGACTTTGATGCAAAAGAACTCTTAGAGAGAGCAGAATTTGGAGACTGGGTGAAGAAGGACTGATACAGAAAGCAGAGATTGGAGTCTGGGGTGCAGAAAGACAGTTAAAAAAGAGCAAATGTTGGAGACTGCAGTACAGAAGGAAAGTTGCAGAGAGCAGAGTTTGGAGACTGGGGTGCAGAAGGGACTGTTGCAGATAGCAGAAATTAGAGACTGAGGTGTTGAAGGACTCTTAGAGAGAGCAGAAGTTGGAGACTGGCGTGAAGAAGGACTGATACAGAAAGCAGAGATTGGAGTCTGAAGTGCAGAAAGACCGTTACAGAGAGCAGAGGTTGAAGACTGCAGTATAGAAGGACTCTTGCAGAGAGCAGCGTTTGGAGACTGGGGTGCAGAAGGACTGTTGCAGAGAGCAGAGATTGGAGACTGAGGTTCAGAAGTCCTGTTACATAGAGCAGAAGTTGGAGAATGGGGTGCAGAAAGATCTTTGCAAGGAGCAGAGCTTGGAGATAGGGGTGCAGAATGATATTTCAGAGAGCAGAATTTGGAGACTGAGGTGCAGAAGGACTGTTTCAGAGATGAGAGTTTGGAGACTGGGGTGCAGTATGATCATTGCAGAGAGCAGAGTTTGGAGACAGGGGTGCAGAATGATTTTTGCATAGACCAGAGTTTGGAGACTGGCGTGCAGAAAGCCTGTTACAGAGAGGAGAGGTTGGAGACTGGGGTGCAGAAGGACTGTTATAGAGAGCAGTGTTTGGTGACTGGGTTTCTAAAGGATCTTGCAGAGAGCAGTGGTTTGAGACTGAGGTGCAGGTGGACATTCACAGAGAACAGTGCTTGGAGACTGGTGTGTAGAAGGACTGTTACAGAGAGCAGAGTTTGGAGACTCAGGTGCAGAAGGAATGTTACAGTAAGCAAAGTTTGGAAATTGGGGTGCAGAAGGACCGTTACAGAGAGCAGAGTTTGAAGACTGCGGTATAGGACTGTTATTGAGAGCAGAGGTTGGAGACTGGGGTGCAGAAGGACTGTTGCAGAGAGCAGAGATTCGAGTCTGAGTTGCAGAAGTCCTGTTACATAGAATTTGGAAAATTGGGTGCAGAAAGATCGTTGCAAGGAGCAGAGCTTGGAGACAGGTGTGCAGAATGATATTTCAGAGAGCAGAAGTTGGAGACTGAGGTGCAGAAGGACTGTATCAGAGATGAGAGTTTGGAGACTGGGGTGCAGTATGATCATTGCAGAGAGCAGAGTTTGGAGACAGGGGTGCAGAATGATCCTTGCATAGAGCAGAGTTTGGAGACTGGCGTGCAGAAAGCCTGTTATAGAGAGGAAAGGTTGGAGACTGGGGTGCAGAAGGACTGTTATAGAGAGCAGTGTTTGGAGACTGGCTTGCTAAAGAATCTTGCAGAGAGCATAGGTTTGAGACTGAGGTGCAGGTGGACTTTTACACAGAACAGTGCTTGGAGACTGGGGTGTAGAAGGACTGTTACATAGAGCATAGGTTGGAGACTGAGGTGAAGAAGGATAGATAAAGAGAACAGATTTTGGAGACTGGGGTTCAGGCAGACTGATAAAGAAACAGAAGTTGGAGACCTGGTTGTAGAAGGACTGTTACAAAGAGGAGAGTTTGGAGATTGCGGTACATAAGGACTGTTACAGATAGCAGATATCAGAGACTGGGGAGCAGAAAGACTGTTGAAGAGGACAGAAGTTGGATTCTGGGGTGGAGAAGGAATGTTACAGAGAGCAGAGTTTAGAAACTGGAGTGCAGAAGGATCTCACAGAGAGCAGAGGTTGCAGACTGTGGTGTAGAAGGACTGTTGCAGAGAGCAGAGGTTGGAGACTGGGGTCAAAAATGATCGTTGGAGAGAGCAGAGCTTGGAGACTGGGGTGCAGAAGGACTGTTGCAGAGAGCAGATGTTGAAGACTGGGGTTCAGAAAGACTTTTTCAGAAAGCAGATTTTAGAGGACTGGTGTGAAGAAGGACTGTTACATAGAGCAGAGGTTGAAGACTGAGGTGCAGAAGGACTGTTACATAGAAAAGAGTTCGGAGACTTGTGTGCAGATGGACTGTTACAGAGAGCATAGGTTGGAGACTGGGGTTCAGTTAGATCTTACAGAGAGCAGAGTTTGGAGACTGCGGTTCAAAAGGACTGTTGCAGAGAGCAGATATTGGAGACAGGGGTGGAGAAGAATGGTTGCAGATAAAAGAGGTGTGAGACTGGGGTGCAGAAGGCCTGTTACAGACAGCAGAAGTTGGAGACTGGATTGCAGAAGTCCTATTACAGAGAGCAGAAGTTGGAGACTGTTGTGCAGAAGGACAGGTATAAAGTGTAAAGTTTAAAGACTAGATTGAAGAAAGATCTTACAGAGAGAAGAGTTGGGAGACTGAGGTGCAGAAGGACTGTTATAGAGAGCCGAGGTAGGAGACTGGGGTGCAGAAGGCTCGTTGTAGAGAGTAGAGTATTCAGACTGAGGTGCAGAAGAACTGTTGCAGAGAGCAGATGTTGGAGACTGGGGTGCAGAAGGACTGTTGCAGAGAGAAGATGTTGGTAACCAGTGTGCAGAAGGACTCTTGTAGAGAGAAGAGTTTGGAGACTGGGGTGCAGAAAGACTTCTGCAGAGAGCAGAGGTTGGATACAGGGGTGCAGAAGCATCTTACAGAGAGCAAAATTTGGAGACTGAGGTGCAGATTGACTGTTGCAGAGATCAGAGGTTGGAGACTGGAGTGCATTAGGATCATTGCAGAGAGCAGACGTTGGAGACTGGGGTGCAGACGGAACTTGCATAGACCAGATGTGTCAGACTGAGTTTCCGAAGGACTGTTACAAATAGCAGAGAATCATTGCAGAGAGCAGATTTTGGAGACTGGGGTGCAGAAAGCCTGCTATAGAGAGCAGAGTTTGGAGACTGGCGTGCAGAAGTCCTGTTACAGAGAGTAGAGCTTGGAGACTGTGGTGCAGACAAACCGTTATAGAGAGCAGAATTTGGAGACTGGGTAACTGAAGGATCTTACGGAGAGAAGAGGTTGGAGACTGAGTTACAGGTGGACTGTTAAAGAGAGCAGTGGTTGGAGACTGAGGTGCAGAAGAACCCTGCAGAGAGGAAAGGTGTCAGACTGAGGTGCAGAAAGACTGTTACAGAGAGCAGAGGTTAGAGATTCAGGTGTAGAAGTACTGTTACAGAGAGCAGAGTTTGGAAATTTGGGTTCAGAAAGAGCGTTACAAAGACCAGAGTTTGGAGACTTCGGTATAGAAATACTGTTACAGAGAGCAGAGGTTGGAGACGGGGGGGTAGAAGGAATGTTACACAGAGCACAGGTTTGAGACTGAGGTGCAGAAGGATAGATACAGAGAGCAAAGTTTTGAGACTGGTGTTCAGAAAGACTGATACAGAAGGCAAAGTTTGGAGACTTGGTTGCCATAGGACTGTTAGAGAAAGCAGATGTTGGAGACTGGGGTGCAGAAGGACTGTTGCAGAGGACAGAGGTTGAAGACTGGAGTGCCAACATTTGCAGACAGAAGAGATTAGAGACTGGGGTGGAGAAGGAATGTTACAGAGAGCAGAGTTTGGAAACTGGAGTGCAGAAGGATCTTACAGAGAGCAGAGTTTGGAGACTGGAGTGCAGAAGGACTGTTCCAGAGAGCAGAGTTTGTAGCCTGGGGTGCAGAAAAACAGCTACAGAGAACAGAGTTTGGATACTAGGGTGCACAAGGGCCGTAGCAGAGAGATGAGGTTGGAGACTGAGGTGCAGAATGAATGTTACAGAGGGCAAAGTTTAGAGAACGGGGTGCAGAAGGATCTTACAGAGAGCAGACTTTGGAGACTGGGATGCAGAAGGATCGTTGCAGAGAGCAGACGTTGGAGACTGGGGTGTAGAAAGACTTTTGCAGAGAGCAGAGTTTGGAGACTGGGGTGCAGAAGGCCTGTTACAGAGAGCAGAGTTTGAAGACTGGTTTGCAGGAGACATGTTACAGAGAGCAGATGTTGGGGACTGGAGTGCAGAAGGATTGTTACAGATAGCACAGTTTGGAAACTGGGGTTTAGAAGGATTGTTGCAGAGAGCAGAAGTTTCAGACTGAGGCTTAGAAAGACTGTTACAGTGAGCAGAGTTTGGAAATTGGGGTGAAGAAGGACCGTTATAGAGAGAAGAGGTTGGAGACTGCCGTACAAAAGGAATGCTAAAGAGAGCAGAGTTTGGAGAGTAGGGTGCAGAAGGACAGTTGCAGAGAGCAGAAGTGGGAGACTGGGATGCAGAAGGATCATTGCATAGAGAAGAGGTTGGAGACTGAGGTGCAGAAGGATCGCTACAGTGAGAAGAGTTTGAAGACCGGGGTTCAGTAGGATAGTTTCAGAGAGCACAGTTTGGAGACTGGGGTGCAGAAGAAATGTTGCAGAGAGCAAAGGTTGGAGACTGGAGTGCAGAAGGAATGTAGCAGAGAGCAGAGGTTGGAGACTGTGGTGTAAAAGGACTGTTGCAGAGAGCAGACGTTGGAGACTGGGATGCAGAAAGATCATTGCTGAGAGCAGATGTTGGATACTTGGGTATAATAAGACATTTGCATAGAGCAGAGATTGGAGACTGGTGTGCAGATGGACTGTTGCGGAGAGCAGAGGATGGAGACTGTGGTGCAGAAGGAATGTTACAGACAGCAGAGGTTGGAGTCTAAGGTGCAGAAGGACTGTTACAGACAGCAGAGTTCTTAGACTGGGGTGCAGAATAACTAATACAGAAAGTAGAGTTTGAAGACTGGTGTGCAGAAATACTGTTACAGAGTGCAGAGTTTGTAGCCTGGGGAGCAGAAAAACAGCTGCATAGAACAGAGGGTGGATACTAGGGTGCACAAGTGCCATTGCAGAGAGATGAGGTTGGAGACTGAGGTGCAGAATGACTGTTACAGAGAGCAAAGTTTGGAGAACGGGGTGCAGAATGATCTTACAGAAAGCAGACGTTGGAGACTGGGATGCAGAAGGATCGTTGCAGAGAAAAGAGTTTGGAGACTAGGGTGTAGAAAGACTTTTGCAGAGAGCAGAGTTTGAAGACTGGGGTGCAATAGGCATGTTACAGAGACCAGAGTTTGGAGACTGGGGTGCAGGAGACCTGTAACAGAGAGCAGATGTTGGAGACTGGGGTGCAGAAGGATTGTTACAGATAGCACAGTTTGGAGACTGGGGTTTCAAAGGATTGTTGCAAAGAGCAGAAGTATCAGACTGAGGCTTAGAAGGACTGTTAAAGAGAGCAGAGTTTGAAAATTGGGGTGCAGAAGGACCGTTACAAAGACAAGAGTTTGGAGACTGCCGTACAAAAGGACTGTTACAGTGAGCAGAGTTTGGAGACTGGGGTGCAGAAGGACCGTTGCAGAGAACAGATGTGGGAGACTGGGATGCAGAAGGATCGTTGCAGAGAGCAGAGGTTGGAGACTGAGGTGAAGAAGGATCGCTACAGAGAGCAGAGTCTGGAGACCGGGGTGCAGTAGGATAGTTTCAGAGAGCACAGTTTGGAGACTGGAGTGCAGAAGAAATGTTGCAGAGAGCAGAGGTTGGAGACTGGGGTGTAAAAGGACTTAGCAGAGAGAAGATGTTGGAGACTGGGGTGTAGATGGACTGTTGCAGAGAGCAGTAGTTGGAGACTGGGCTATAATAAGACTTTCGCAGAGAGCAGAGTTTGGAGACTGGGGTGCAGATGGACTGTTGCAGAGAGCAGAGGTAGGAGACTGTAGTGCAGAAGGAATGTTACAGACAGCAGAGGTTTTAGACTGGGGTGCAGAATAACTGATACGGAAAGTAGAGTTTGGAGACTGGGGTGCAGAAGGACTGTTACAGAGAGCAGAGTTTGTAGCCTGGGGTGCAGAAGGACAGCTGCCGAGAACAGAGGTTGGATACTGAGGTGTACAAGGGCCGTTGCAGAGAGATGAGGTTGGAGACTGACGTGCAGAATGACTGTTACAGAGAGCAAAGTATGGAGAACAAGGTGCAGAAGGATCTTACAGTGAGCAGACTTTAGAGACTGGAATGCAGAAGGATCGTTGCAGAGAGCAGAGGTTGGAGACTGGGGTGTAGAAGGACTTTTGCAGAGAGCAGAGGTTAAAGAATGAGGTTGAGAAGGCCTGTTACAGAGAGCAGAGATTGAAGACAGGGTTGCAGAAAACCTGTTACAGAGAGCAGATATTGGAGACTGAGGTGTAGAAGGATTATTACAGATAGCACATTTTGGAGACTGTTGTTTAGAAGGATTGTAGCAGAGAGCAGAAATTATAAACTGAGGCTTAGAAAGACTGTTACAGAGAGCAGAATTTGGAAATTGGGGTGCAGAAGGAGGGTTAGAGAGAGAAGTCCTTGGAGACTGGTGTGCAGAAGGACCATTGCAGAGAGCAGATATGGGAGACTGGGGTGCATTAGGACTGTTACAGAGAGAAGACGTTGGAGACAGAGGTGCAGAAGGATTATTACAGAGAGCAGTGATTGATGACTCGGGTCCAGAAGGACCATTACAAAGAGCAAATGATGGAGACTGAGGTGCAGAAGGTCTTTTACAGAGAGCAGAGCTTGGAGACTGAGGTGTAGAAAGATCGTTGCAGAGAGAAGAGTTTGGAAACTGGGGTGCAGAAGTTCTGTTACAGAAAACAGAGGTTGGCAATTGGGGAGCAGATGGACCGTTACTAAGAGAAGAGTTTGGAGACTGCAAAACAAAAGTACTTTTACAGAGAGCAGAGTTTGGATCGTTGCAGAGAGCAGATGTTGGAGACTGGGGTTCAGAAGGACTGTTACAAAGAGCACAGGTTGGAGACTGGGGTGCAGAAGAAGTGTTGCAGAGAGCAGAGGTTGGAGACTGGAGTGCCAACATTTGCAGACAGAAGAGATTAAAGACTGGGGTGGAGAAGGAATGTTACAGAGAGCAGAATTTGAAAAATGGAGTGCAGAAGGATCATACAGAGAGCAATGTTTGGAGACTGGAGTGCAGAAGGACTGTTCCAGAGAGCAGAGCTTGGAGACTGGGGTTCAGACGGCCTGTTACAGAGAGCACAGTTTGGACTTGGGGTGTAGAAAGACTGTTGCCGAGAGCACAGGTATGAGATTTTGGTGCAGAAGCACTGTTGAAGAAAGTAGTGGTTCGAGACTGCCTTTCAGTAGGACTGTTACAGAGTCAGAGTTTGGAGACTTAGGTACAGAAGGACTGTTGCGGAGAGCAGAGTTTGTAGACTGAGGTGCAGAAGGACTGTAACAGAGAGCAGAGTTTGGACATTGGGGTGCAGATGGACTGATACAGAAAGCAGATTTTGGAGACTCGGGTGCAGAAGGACTGTTGCAGATAGCAGAGGTTGGAGAATGGGGTGCAAAAGGCCTGATACACAGAGCAGAGTTTGGAGACTGTGGTATACCAGGACTGTTACAGAGAGCATAGATTGAAAAATGGGGTGCAGAATGATAGTTGCAGTGATCAGAGTTTTCAGACTGAGGTGCAGAAAGACTTTTGCAGAGAGCAGATATTGGAGACTGGGGTGCAGAAAAACTGTTGCAGAGAGCAGAGGTTGGAGACTGGGGTTCAGAAGGATCATTGTAGCGAGCAGAGGTTTGAGACCAGCATGCAATAGGACTGTTACAAGAACAGAGGTTGGACAAAAAATGCAGAAGGACTGTTACAAAGGGCAGAGTTTACAGACTGGGTTGCAGGAGGATCTTACAGAGAGCAGAGGACTGTTGCAGATAGCAGAGTTTGGAGAATGGGTGTAGAATGACTGTTGCAGAAAGCAGAGGTTTGAGACTTGGGTGCAGAAGGGACTGTTGCAGAAAGCAGAAGTTGGAGACTGAGGTCCAGAAGGACTGTTACAGAGAGATGAGTTTGGATACTGAGGTGTAGAAGGACTGATACAGAAAGCAGAGGTTGAAGACTTGGGAGCAGAAAGACTGTTACAGAGAGCAGATTTTGGAGACTGCACTACAGGAGGACTGTTATAGAGAGCAGAGTTTAGAGACTGGTGTGGAGAAAGACTGTTTCAGAGTGCAGACCTTGGAGACTGGGGTGCAGAAGAACTGTTGCATAGAGCATAGGTTAGAGACTGGGGTACAGAAGAACTGTCGCAGAGAGAAGAGGTTGGAGACTGGGGTGCAGAAGGACCGTTACAGAGATCAGAGGTTGGGGACTGCGGTACAGAAGGACTCTTACAGAGAGCAGAGGTTGGAGACTGGGGAGTAGAAGGACTGTTACAGAGAACAGAGGTTGAAGACTGGGGAGCAGAAGGAATGTTACAGAGAGCAGATTTGGAAAATGGGGTGCGAAAGAATCTTACAGAGAGCAGAAGTTAAAGGCTGGGGTGCAAAATCACTGTTAGAGAGAGCAGATTTTGGAGACTGAGGTGCAGAAGGGACTGTTACAGAAAGAAGAGATGGGAGACTGGGGTGCACAAGGATCGTTGCAGAGAGCAGAGATATCAGACTGAAGTTCAGGAGGACTGTTGCAGAGAGCAGATGTTGGTGACTGGGGTGCAGAAAGACTTTTGCAGAGAGCAGAGGTTGGAGACTGGGGTGCAAAAAGATCATTGCCGAGAGCAGAGGTTGGAGACTAGGGTGCAGAAGGAATGTTACAGAGAGCAGAAGTTGGAGACTGGGGTGCAGAAAAACTCTTACAGAGAGCACAGGTTGGAGACTGCGGGACAGAATGACTGTTACAGAGAGCAGAGGTTGGCGACTGTGGAGCAGAAGGACTGTTACAGAGAGCAGAGGTTGGAGACTCTGGAGCAGAAGGAATATTACAGAGAGCACAGTTTGAAAACTGGAGTGCACTAGGATCTTACAGACAGCAGAGGTTGCAGACTGAAGGTTCAGAAAGACTGTCACAAAAAGCAGAGTTTGAAGACTCGGGTGCACAAAAATCGTTGCAGAGAGCAGAATTTTTAGACTTAGGTGCAGAAGGACTGTTGCAGGTAGCAGATGTTGGAGACTGGGGTGCAGAAGGACCGTTACAAAGAGCAGAGGTTTGAGACAGCGGAGCAGAAGGACTGTTACAAAGAGCAGACTTTAGAGACTGGGGAGCAGAAGGAATTTTAAAGAGAGCAGAGTTTGGAAACTGGGGTTCAGAAAGCTCTTACAGAGAACAGAGGTTGGAGACTGAGGTGCAGAAAGACTGTTACAGAAAGGAGAATTTTGAGACTAGTGTGCTTAAAAATCGTTGCTGAGAGCAGAGTTGTCAGACTGAGGTGCAGAAGGACTGTTGCAGGAAGCAGATGTTGGAGACTGTGGTGCAGAAGGACTTTTGCAGAGAGCAGAGGTTAGAGACTGGTGTGCAAAAGGATTGTTGTAGAGAACAGTTTGGAGACTGGGCTGCAGAAGGATTGTTACAGAGAGCAGAGGTTGGAGACTGTGGTGCAGAAGGACCATTGCAGAGATCAGAGTTTGTTACCATAGGTGAAGAATGATTGTTACAGAGAACAGAAGTTGGAGCCTGGGGTGCAGAAGGACTGTAGCAGAGAGCAGAGTTTGAAGACTGGGGTTTACAAGGACTGTTGCAGAGAGCAGATTTTGCAGACTGGGGTGCCGAAGGACTGTGAAAGAGAGCAGAGTTTGGAGACAGGGTTGCGGAAAGATTTTACTCAGAGAAGAGGTTCGAGACTGAGGTGCAATGGGACTATTACAGAGAGCAGAGTTTGGAGACTGGGGTGCAGAAGGATCGTTGCAGATAACAGAGTTTTCAGACTGAGGTGCAGAAGGACTTTTGCAGAGAGCAGAGGTTGGAGACAGGGGTGCAGAAGGACTGTTGCATAGAGCAGATGTTGGATTCTGGGGTGCAGAAGTGTCGTTGCAGAGAGCAGAAATTAGAGACTGGGGTGCAGAAGGATAGATACAGAGAGAAAAGTTTTGAGACTGGTGTTCAGAAGGACTGATAAAGAAAGCAAAGTTTGGAGACTTGGTTGCCATGGGACTGTTACAGAAAGCAGATGTTGGAGACTGGGGTGCAGAAGGACTGTTGCAGAGGACAGAGGTTGAAGACTGGAGTGCCGACACTTGCAGAAAGAAGAGATTAAAGACTGGGTTGGAGAAGGAATGTTACAGAGAGCAGAGTTTGTAACCTGGAGTTCAGAAGGTTCTTACAGAGAGCAGAGGTTGAAGACTGTTGTGCAGAAGTACTTTTCCGGAGAGCAGAGTTTGGAGACTTTGGTCCAGAAGGATCGTTGAAGAGCGCAGAGTTTGGAGACTTTGGTGCAGAAGGACTGTTGCAGAAAGCAGTTTGGAGACTGTTTTGCAGAAGGAGTGTTCCAGAGAGTAGAGTTTGGAGACTGAGGTGCAGAAGGACCCTTACAGAGAGCAGAAGTTGAAGACTGTTGTACAGAAGAACTGTTACAGAGAGCAGAGGTTGGAGACAGGTGTGCAGAATTATCTTACAAAAAGAATACTTTGGAGACTGGGGTGCAGAAGGACTATTTCGAAGTGCAGAGTTTGGAGACAGGGGTGCACAAGGATCGTTGACGAGAGAAGAGATTGGAGACTGGGGTCAAAAGGCCTGCTACAGACAGAAGAGGTTAAAGACTGGGGTGCAGAAGGCCTTTTACAGAGAGCATTGCTTGGAGCCTTGGGTGCAGAAGGACAGTTAGAGAGAGTAGAGTTTAAGAACTGGGTTGCATAAGGATCTTACATAGAGCAGAGGTTGGAGACTGAGGTAAAGAAGGACTGTTATAGAGAACAGAGATTGGAGACTGGGGTGTCGAAGGACTGTTGCAGAGAGTAGAGTTTGAAGACTGGCATGCAGAAAAACTGTGGCCGAGAGAAGAAGTTAAAGACTGGGGTGGAGAAGAATTGTTGCAGACAGTAGAGGTTGGAGAATGAGCTGCAGAAGAATTATTACAGAGAGTAGAGGATGCAGACTGGGGTGCAGAAGGACTGATACAGAAAGCAGAGGTTGGTGACTAGGGTGCAGAAAAAGTGTTGCAGAGAGCAGATGCTGGAGACTGGGGTGCAAAAGGACTGTGGCAGAGAGCAGAGATTGGATACTGGGGTGCAGAAGGCCTGTTGCAGAGAGCAAAATTTGTAGACTGGGTTGCAGAAGGACTCTTATAGTGAGCAGAGATTGCAGACTGGTTTTCAGAAGGGTATTACAGAATTCAGACTTTGGAGGCTGAGGTACAGAAGGACTGTTACAGAGAGCAGAGGTTGGACGCTGGGGTTAAGAAGGATTCTTGCAGAGGGCAAAGTTTTCAGACTGAGGTACAGTAGAACTGTTGCAGAGAGACATATTGGAGACATTCTAGGACTGTTGCAGCGAGCAGAGTTTGGAGACATGGTGCAGAAGGATCGTTGCAGAGAGCAGAGGTTGGAGAGTGGGGTGCAGAAGAACTGTTGTGGACAGCAGACATTGGAGATTGGGGTGGGGAGTGACTGTTGCTCAGAGCAGAATTTAAACACTGAGTTGCAGAAGGACTTTTACAGAGAGCAGTGGTTAGAGACTTGAGCGCAGAAGTACTGATACAGAAAGTAGAGATTGGAGACTGGTGTGCAGAAGAACTGTTGTAGAGAGCAGATGTTGAAGACTGGGGTGCAGAAGAACTGTTGCAGAAAGTAGAGGTTGGAGACTTGGGTACAGAAGGACTCTTACGGAGAGTAGAGGTTGGAGATTGGGTGCAGAAGAACTGTTGCAGTAAGCAGATGTTGAATATTGGGGTGGAGAAAGACTTTTTCAGAGAGTAGCATTTTTAGACTTGGTGCCAAAAGACTGTTGCAGAGAGAGGAGGTTGGTGACTGAAGTGCAGAACGACTGTTACAGAGAGCAGAGGTTGGAGACTGGCGTGCAGAAGGACTGATACAGAAAGCAGAGGTTGGAGACTGTGGTGCAGAAGGACTGTTGCAAAGAGCAGAGGTTGGAGACTAGGGTAGAGAAAGACTGTTGCGGAGAGCAGGTGTCAGAGACTGGGGTGCAGTAGGACTATTGCAGAGAGCAGAGGTTGCAGACTGTGGTGCAGAAGGACTGTTACAGAGAGCAGAGTTTGGAGACTGTGGTGCAGAAGGACTGATACAGAAAGAAGAGGTTGTAAACAGGGGTGCAGAAGGACCATTAAAGAAAACAGAGTTTGGAGACTGCGGAACAGAAGTACTGTTATAGAGAGCAGATTTTGTTGACTGGGGTGCAGAAGCAGTGCTGTAGAGAAAAGAGGTTGGAGACTGGGGTGCAGAAGGACCATTGCAGATAGTAGAGGTTGGATATTGTGTTGCAGAAGGATCTTACAGAGAGCAGAGGTTGGACACTGAGGTGCAGAAGGACTGTTACAGAGAGCAGAGGTTGGAGATTGGGGTGCAGCAGGACTGTTGCAGAGAGCAGAGGTGGGAGTCTGAGGTGCAGAAGGACTGTTAGAGAGAACAGTGGTTGGAAACTGAGGTGCAGAAGGATTGTGACGGAGTTCGGAGTTTGGACACTTGTGTTCAGAAGGACTGTTACAGAAAGCAGAGCGTGGAGACTGGTGTGTAGAAGGATCATTGCAGAGAACAGAGGTTTAAGACTGAGGTGCAGAAGAATCTTTGCAGAGAGCAGAGTTTGGAGAGTGAGGTGCAGAAGGATCGCTACACAGAGCAGAGGTTGGACACTGGGGTTCAAAGGACAGTTACAGAGAGCACAGGTTGGAGACTGGGGTGAAGAAGAAATGTTGCAGAGAGCAGATGTTTTAGACTGGGGTGCAGAAGGACTGTTACAGAGAGCAGAGGTTGGAATCTGGGGTGCAGAAGGACTGTTGCAGATAGCAAAGGTTCGAGACTGAGGTGTAGCAGGACTGTTGCAGAAACAGATATTGGAGACTGAGGAGTAGAAAAACTGTTACAGAGAGCATAGGTTGGAGACGGTGGTGCAGAAGGACTGATACAAAAAGCAGAGTTTGCAGACTGGGTTGCAGAAGGATCTTACATAAAGCAGAGGTTTGAAACTGAGGTGCAGAAGGACTGTTACAGACAGCAGAGGTTAGAGACTGGGGTGCACAAGGACGCTTACAGTGAGCAGAGTTTGGAGACTGCAGTAAAGAAGGGCTGTTACAGAGAGCACCATTTTGATTGGGGTAAAGGACTGTTGTAGATAGAAGATGTTGGAGACTGTGGTGCAGAAGGACTGTTGCAGATAGCAGAGGTTGAAGAATGGGGTGCAGAAGGACTGTTGCAGAGAGCAGATTTTTCACATTTAGGTGCAGAAGGACTGTTGAGAAAAGCAGATGTTGTAGACTGGGTTGTACAAAGACTGTTTCAGAGATCAAAGGTTGGAGACTGGGGTGCAGAAGGATAGTTTCTGAGAGCAGTATTTGGAAAATTGGGTGCAGAAGGATCATTGCAGAGAGTTGAGTTTGGAAACATAGGTGCAGAAGGACCATTTCAGACAGCAGAGGTTGTTGACTGAGGTGCAGAAGGATTGTTAAAGAGAGGAGAGGTTGGAGACTTAGGTGCAGACGGACTGTTGCAGAGAGCAGAGGTTGGAGACTGGGGTTTAGAAGAACTGTGAGAGAGAGCAGTGTGTGTAGACTGAGGTGCAGAAGGACTGATAAAGAGAGCATAGGTTGGAGACCGGTGTGCAAAAGGACTGATATAAAAAGCAGAGATTGGAGACTGGGGTGCAGAAGGACCGTTAGAGAGCATAGGTTGGAGACTGCAGTACAGAAGGACTGTTATACAGAGCAGAGGTTGGAGACTGGGGTACAGAAGACTGTTGCAGAGAGTACGTGAGGAGACTATGGTTCAGAAGGACTGTTGAAGAGAGCAGAGGTTGGAGATTGTTGTGAAGAAGGACTGTAGCAGAGAGCGGAGGTTGGAGACTAAGGTGCAGAAGGACAGTTACACATAACAAAGGTTGGAGACTCGGGTGCAGAAGGACTAAGACAGAAAGCAGAGCTTAAAGACTCGTGTGCAGAAGGACCCTTACACAGAGCAGTGGTTGGAGACTGGTGTGCAAAATGACTGATATAGAAAGCAGAGTTTGGAGACTGGGGTGTAGAAGTACTGTTACAGAGAGAAGAGGTTTAAGAATTGGGTGCAGATTAAGTGTTGTAGAGAACAGACGATGGATACTCGGGTGTAGAAGGACCATTGTAGAAAGTAGAAGTTGGAGACTGGGTTTCAGAAGGTTCTTAAAGAGATCAGAGGTTGGACACTGAGGTGCAGAAGAACTGTTGCAGAGATGATGTTGGAGATTGGGGCACAGAAAGACTGTTGCTGAGAGCAGAGGTTGGAGTCTGAGGTGCAGAAGGAAAGTTACAGAGAGCAGAGGTTGGTGACTGGGGTTCAGAAAAACTGCTACAGAAAGCAGAGTTTGTAGACTGGGGAGCAGAAGGATCGTTACAAAGAGAGTTTGGAGACTGCAGTACTGAAGGACTGTTACAGAGAGTAGAGGTTGGAGACTGGAATGGAGAAGGACGGTCGCAGAGAGCAGATATTGGAGGCTGGGGTGCAGAAGGACTGTTGCAGAGAGCAAGGTTGAAGACTGGGGTGCAGAAAGACTGTTGCAGAGAGCAAAGGTTGCAAAGTGAGGTGCAGAAGTCTTTTACAGAGAGCAGAGTTTGGAGACTGTGTTGCAGAAGGACTGATACAGAAAGCAGAGGTTGGAGACTGTGGTGAAGAAGGACCCTTACAGAGAATAGATGTGAAGACTCTTGTACAGAAGAAATGTTGTAGAGAACAGAGGTTGGAGACTAGGGTGCAGAGGGACCATTGAAGAGAGCAGAGTTTGGAGACTGGGTTGCAGAAGGAATGTTACAGAGAAAAGAGTTTGGAAACTGGGGTGCAGAATGATCTTACAGAGAGAAGAGTTTGAAAACTCGGATGCAGAAGGACTGTTGCAGAGAGCACAGTTTAAAGACTTGGGTGCAGAAGGATAGTTGCAGAGAGAAGAGTGAGGAGACTGGGGTGCTGAAGAACTGTTATAGAGGGCAGAGGTTGGAAACTTGGGTGTAGAAGGACTGCAGCAGAGAGCAGAGATTGAAGATGGGGGTGCAGAAAGACTGTTGCAGAGAGCAGAATTTGGAGACTGAGGTTCAGAAGGACTGTTACAGAGAGCAGAAGTTGGAGACTTGAGTGCAGAAGGACTGATACAGAAAGCAGAGGTTTTAGACTTGGGTGCAGAAAGACCGTTATAGAGAGAAGTTTTTGGAAACTTCAGTACAGAAGGACAGTTAGAGAAAGCAGAGGTTGGTGACTGGGTTTGAGAAAAACTGTTGCAGAGATCAGATGTTGGAGACTGGGGTGCAGAATGACTGTTGCAGAGAGTAGAGGTTGGAGATTGGGGTGCAGAAGAACTGTTGCAGAGAGCAGAGTTTGGAGACTGGGGTGCCGAAGGACCTTTGCAGAGAGGAGAGTTTGGAGACAGAGGTGCAGAAAGATTGTTACGGAGTTCAGAGGAAGGTTACTGGGGTACAGAAGGACTGATTCAGAGAGCAGAGGTTGGAGACTGGGGTGCAGAAGGCCTGTTACAGAGAGCAGAGTTTGGAGACTGAGGTGATGAAGGACTGTTACAGAGAGCAGATGTTGCAGTCTGAGGTGCAGAAGGACTTTTACTGAGAAGAGAGGTTGGAGACTGTGGTGCAGAAGAATTCTTTCAGAGCGCAGACGATAAAGACTGGGGAGAAGAAGGAGTGTTGCAGAGAGCAGAGTTTGGAGATTGGGGTGCAGGAGAACTGTTACAGAGAAAAGCTGTTGGAGACTGGGGTGCAGAAGGCCTGTTACAGAGAGCAGAAGTTTGAGACTGAGGTGCAGAAACATTGTTGCAGAGAGCAGAGGTTGGACATTGGGGTTCAGAAGGACTGTTTTAGAGAGCAGAGTTTGGAGACTGATGTACAGAAAGACTGTTACAGAGAGTAGAGTTTGGAGACTGGGGTGCAGAAGGAATGTCACAGAGAGCAAAGTTTAGAAAATGAGGTGCAGTAGGATCTTATAGAGACCAGAAGTTGGACACGGGGGTGCAGAAGGACTGTTGCAGAGAGCAGACGTTGGAGAGTGGTGTGCAGGAGGATCGTTGAAGAGAGCAAAATTTCGTGACTCAGTTACAGCAGAATCATTTCAGAGAGCAAAGTGGAGACTGGGGTGCAGAAGGAATTTTACAGAGAGCAGAGTTTGGAAACTGAGATGCAGAAGGACTGTTACAGAGCGCAGACGTTGGAGACTGGGGAGAAAAATTATGATATAGAAAGCAGAGGTGGGAGACTGGTGTGCAGTAGGACCGTTACAGAGAGCAAAGGTTGGAAACTGGCGTGCTGAAAGAGTGTTTCAGAGAGCAGAGTTTGTAGACTGGGCTGCAGAAGGC
The DNA here is from genome assembly GCF_052094955.1 of Ictidomys tridecemlineatus. NCBI lineage: Eukaryota > Metazoa > Chordata > Mammalia > Rodentia > Sciuridae > Ictidomys > Ictidomys tridecemlineatus. Next base: position 19,250 of record NW_027523134.1, read on the forward strand.
CTGCAGCTGAGAGCAGATTTTGAAGAGTGGTTTGCAGATGGACTGTTATAGAGAATAGAGTTTTGAGGCTAGGTTGCTAGAGGATCTTACAGAGACCAGGGTTTGGTGACTGAGGTGCAGGACGACTTTTATAGTGAGCAGAGGTTGGAGACTGAGGTGCAGAAGGATGGTTACAGAGAGCAGAAGTTGGAGACTGTGGTATACAAAGACTGTAACAGAGAGAAGGGGTGGAAAATATGGTTCAGAAGGACTGTTACAGAGAGCAGAGTTTGGAGACTGGGGTGAAGAAGGATTGTTACACAGAGCAGAGGTTGGAGACTGGGGTGCAGAAGGACAGTTAAACAGAGCAGAGGTTGAAGACTGGGGTGTAGAAGGACTGTTGCAGAGAGAAGAGGTTGGAGACTTTGGTGCAGAAGGACTGTTGCAGAGAGCAGAATTTGGAGACTGAGGTGCAGAATGACTGTTACAGAGAGCAGAGTTTGGAGACTGTGGTGCACAAAGATTTTTGCAGAGATCAGAGTTTTCAGACTGATGTACAGAAGGACTGTTGCAGAGAGCAGATGTTGGAGACTGGGGTGCAGAATGATCGTTGCAGAGAGCAGAGGCTAGAGACTGGGTTGCAGAAGGACCATTGCAGAGGTCAGATTTTGGGAAATGAGGTGCAGAAGGATTGTTACAGAGAACAGAATTTGGATCCTGGTGTGCAGAAGGACTGTTTCAGAGAGCAGAGGTTGGAAACTGGGGTTTAGAAAGACTGTGGCAGAGAGCAGAGGTTGGAGACTGGGGTGTAGAAGGACTGTTACAGAGAGCAGAGTTTGGAGACAGGGTTGCAGAAGGATCTTACTGAGAGCAGAGGTTGGAGACTGAGGTGGATCAAGACTGTTACAGAGAGCAGCGTTTGGAGAACCGGGTGCAGAACGATCATTGCAGAGAACCGAGTTTTCAGACTAAGTTGCAGAAGAACTGTTGGAGATTACATAGGTTGGAGACTGGGGTGCAGAAGGATCTTTGCAGAGAGCAAAGGTTTGAGACTGGGGTTCAGAAGGACTGTTACAGGGAACAGAGTTTGGAGACTGGGGTGCAGAAGGACCGTAGCAGAGAGCAGAGTTCGGAGACTGCCATACAGGAAAACTGTTACAGAGAGCAGAGGTTGGAGAATGGTTTATAGAAGAACTGTTTCAGAGTGCAGATGTTGGAGACTGTAATACAGAAGGACTATTGCAGAGAGCAGAGGTTAGAGAATGGGGTGCAGAAGGACTGTTACAGAGAGCAGAGGTTAGAGAATGGGGTGCAGAAGTAAGGTTGCAGAGTTCAGAGGTTGGAGTCAAAGGTGCAGAAGGACTGTTACAGAAAGCAGAGGTTGGAATCTGTGGTTCAGAAGGACTTATACAGAAAGCAGAGGTTTGAGACTGGGGTGCATAAGGACCGTTAGAGAGAGCAGAGGTTGGAGACTGCGGTACAGAAGGACTGTTACAGAGAGAAGAGGTTTGTGACTAGAATGTAGAAGGACTGTTGCAGAGAACAGATGTTATAGACTGGATTGCAGCAGGACCGTTGAGGAAAGCATAGGTTGTAGACTGGGTTGGAGAAGAATGTTACAGAGAGCAGAGTTTTGAAACTGGGGTGCAGAAGGACCTTACAGAGAACAGAGGTTGGAGACTGGGGTGCAGAAGGAGTGTTAAGGAGAGGAGACATTGGAGTCTGGGCTGCAGAAGGACTGATGCAGAGAGCAGATGTTGGAGACTGGGGTTCGTAAGGATCGTTGCAGAGAGCAGAGGTTGGACACAGGGGTGCAGAAGGACATTGGCAGAGAGCAGAGGTTGGAGACTGAGGTGCAGAAAAACAGTTACAGAGAGCAGAAGTGGAGTCTGGGGTGCAGAAGGATCGTTGTAGAGAGCAGAAGTTGGAGACTGAGTTGCAGAAGAATTATTCAAGAGACTAGATGTGTAGACTGGGCTGCAGAAGGATCGTTATAGAGAGAAGAGGTGGGAGACTGCGGTGCAGAAGGACTGTTACAGAGAGCACAGATTGGAGACTGGGGTGCAGAAGGAATGTTGCAGAAAGAAGAGGTGGGAGACTGGGGTGCAGAAGGACTGTTTCAGAGAGCAGAGGTTGAAGACTAAGATGCAGAAGGATTGTAACACAGAGTAAACGTTGGAAACTAGGGTGAAGAATTATGATACAGAGAGCAGAGGTGTGAGACTGGGGTGCAGAAGGATCGTTACAGAGAGCAGAGGTTGCAGACTGGCATGCAGAAGGACTGTTTCAGAGATCAGAGTTTGGAGACTGAGGTGCATAAGGCCTGCTACAGAGAGCAGAAGTTGGAGACTGGGTTGCAGAAGGACTGTTATAGAGAGCAGAGTTTTGAGGCTGAGTTGCAGCCGGACTGTTACAGAGAGCAGAGTTTGGTGACTGAGGTGCAGAAGGACTGTTACAGAAAGCAGAGGTTGGAAACTGGGGTACAGAGGGACTGATACCGAGAGCAGAGTTTGGAGACTGCGGTATAGTAAGACTGTAACAGAGAGCAGAGGTTTGAGAATACGGTGCAGAAGGATTGTTACAGAGAGCAGAGGTTGGAGACTGGGGTTCAGAAGGACTGTTACACAGAGCAGAGGTTGAAGACTGGGGTGAAGAAGGACTGTTGCCAAGAGCAGAATTTGGAGACTTAGGTGAACAAGGACTGTTGAGGAGAGGAGACGTTGTAGACTGGGTTGCAGAAGGATCATTTCAGAGAGGAGAGGTTGGAGACTCAGGTGCAAAAGGATCCTAGCAGAGAACAGCGTTTTGAGACTGCGGTAGAGAAGGACGTTTACAAAGAGCAGAGTTTGGAGACTGGGGTGCAAAAAAACTGATGTAGAGACCAGAGGATAGAGACTGGGTTGCTGAAGGATCATTGGGGCAAGCAGAGTATGGAGACTGGGGTGTAGACTGTTCCAGAGAGCAGAGTTTGGAGACTGGGGTGTAGAAGGACTGTTTCAGAGAGCAGATGTTAGAGACTTGGGTGCAGAAGGAATGTTGCATAGATCAGAGTTTGGAGACTGAGGTACAGAAGGACTGTAAAAGAGAGCAAAGGTTGGAGACTGGGGTGCAGAAGGATTATTGCAGAGAGCAGATTTTTCAGACTGAGGTACAGAAAAACTGTTGCAGAGAGCAGATTTTGGTGACTTGGATTCAAAAGGACTGTTGCAGGGAGCAGAGATTTGAGACTAGGGTGCAGAAGGATCGTTGCAGAGAGCAGAGGTTGGAGATTGGGGTGCAGAAGGATCGTTGTTGCGAGCAGAGTAAGGAGACAGGAGTGTAGAAGGACTGCTGCAGAGAAGAGAGGTTGGAGTCTGAGGTGCAGAAGGACAATTGCAAAATCAGAGGTTGGAGACTGGGTTTCAGAAAGATTCTGCAGAGAGCAGACTTTGGACACTGAGGTGCAGAAGGACTGTTGCAGGGAGCAGAAGTTGGAGATTGGGGCGCAGAAGTACTTTTGCAGAGACCAGAGGTTGGATTCTGAGGTGCAGAAGGACTTTTACAGAGAGCAGAGTTTGGAGACTGGTGTGCAGAATGACTGACACATAACGCCGAGTTTGGAGACTCTGGTTTAGAAGGACTGTTACAGAGAGCAGAGGTTGGAGACTGCAGTACAGAAAGACTGTTACAGAGAGCAGAGGTTGAAGACTGGAGTGCAGAGGGATTGTGGCAGAGAGCAGAAGTTGCAGAGTAAGGTGCAGAAGGAGTGTTACAGTGAGCACAGTTTGGAGACTCTTGTGCAGAAGGACTGATACAGAAAGCATAGGTTGAAGACTGGGGTGTAGAAGGACTGTTGCAGAGAGCAGAGTTTGGAGACTGGGTTGGAGAAGGACTGTTGCAGACAGCAGATATTGGAGACTGAGGTGCAGAAGGAATGTTGCAGAGAGCAGAAATTAGAGACTGGGGTGCATATGGACTAATGCAGAGAGTAGAGGTTGCAGACTGAGGTGCAGAAAGCCTGATACAGACAGCAGAGTTTTGAGAATGTGGTGCAAAAGGACTGATACAGAAAACAGAGGTTGGAGACTGGGGTGAAGAAGGACCCTTACAGAGAAAAGAGGTTGAAGACTGCTGTACAGAAGAAGTGTTTTTGAAAACAAGATTGGAGACTGGGGTGCAGAGAGACCATTGCAGAGAGCAGAGTTTGGAGATTGGTGTACAGAATTATTTTAAGAAAGCAGAATTTGGAGACTGGGTTGCAGAAAGACTGTTGCAGATTAGACGTTTGAGACTGGCGTCCAGAAGGATCGTTGAAGAGAACAGATTATGGAGACTGGGGTATAGAATGACTGTTCCAGAGAGCAGATGTTGGAGACTGGGGTGCAGAAGGACTGTTGCAGAGAGCAGTTGTTGAAGACTGATGTGCAGAAGGACTGTTTCAGAGAGCAGAGTTTGGAGACTGGGGTGCAGATGGACTGATACAGAGAGCAGAGATTGGAGACTTAGGTGCAGAAGGAAAGTTACAGAGAGCAGAGCTTGGAGACTGGGGTGCAGAAGGACTGATACCGAAAGCACAGGTGGGAGACTGGGGTCAAGAAAGACCGTTACAGACAGCAGAGGTACGAGACTGCAGTACAGAAGGACTGTTATAGAGAGCAGATTTTTAAGACTGTGGTACATTAGGGCTGTTGCAGAGAACAGAAGTTTGAAACTGCGGTGCATAAGGACCGTTGCTGAGTGCAGAGGTTGGAGACTGATGTGCAGAAGGATTGTTACAGAGAGTAGAGTTTAGAGACTTGGGTGCCGAAGGATCTTTTAGAGAGCTGAGGTTGGGGACTGGGGTACAGAAGCACTTTTGCAGAGAGCAGAGTTCGGAGACTTGGGTGCAAAAGGATCGTTGCAGAGAGAAGAGGTTGAAGTCTGTGGTTTACAAGGATCGTTGCAGAGAGCAGAGGTTGGAGACTGAGGTGCATAAGGACTGTTACAGAGAGCAGATTTCGGAGTCTGGGGTGCAAGACTGATACAGAAATCAGATGTTGGAGCCTGGGGTGAAGAATGATTGTTGCAGACAGCAGAGGTTGGAGACTGGGTTGCAGAAGGACTGTTGCAGAGAGCAGAGGTTGGAGACTTGGATGCAGAAGGACTGTTGCAGAGAACAAATGTTGAAGACTGGGGTGCAGAAGGATCGTGAAAGAGAGCAGAGTTTTCAGACTGAGGTGCAGAAGGACAAATTCAGAGAGCAGATGTTGGAGATTGAGATGCAGAATGTCTTTTACAGAGAGTAAACATTGAATACTGAGGTTCAGAAGGACAATTGCAGAGAGCAAAAATTGAAGACTGAGGTTCAGAAAAACTGTTACAGAGAGCAGAGGTTGGAGACTGAGGTGCAGAAGGACTGATACAGAAAGCAGAGTTTAGAGACTGGGATGTAGAAGGACCATTACAGAGAGCAGAGGTTGGGGATTGCGGTGCAGACAAACTGTTACAGAGAACAGAGTTTAGAGACTGGGGTGCAGAAGGACTGTTGCAGAAAACAGATGTTGGAGACTGAGGTGCAGAAAAGCTGCTACAGGGAGAAGAGTTTGGAGACTGGGATGCAGAAGGACTGTTGCAAAGTACAGAGTTTGGAGACTGGAGTACAGAAGGACCGTTGCACAGAGCAGATGTTGGAGATTTGGATGCAGAAGACTTGTTAAAGTGATAAAAGTTTTTAGACTGGGGTGCATAAGGACTGTTACAGGAAGCAGAGTTTGGAGACTGGGTATTGAAGGATCTTACAGAGAGAAGAGGTTGGAGAATGACGTGCAGAAGGAGTGTTACAGAGAGCATAGTTTGGAGACTTGGGTGCAGAAGGATATTTCAGAGAGCTGAGGTTGGGGACTGGGGTACAGAAGCACTGTTGCAGAGAGCAGAGTTTGGAGACTTGGGTGCAGAAGGATCGTTGCAGAGAGAAGAGGTTGGAGTCTGTGGTTTACAAGGATCCTTGCAGAGAGCAGAGGTTGCAAACTGAGGTGCAGAAGGACTGTGACAGAGAGCAGATTTTGGAGACTGCTGTGCAAGACTGATACAGAAATCAGATGTTGGAGCCTGGGGTGCAGAATACTTGTGCAGACAGCAGAGGTTGGAGACTGGGTTGCAGAAGGACTTTTGCAGAAAGCAGAATTTGGAGACTTAGGTGCAGAAGGACTGTTACAGAGAGCAGAGTTTGAAGACTGGGATGCAGAAGGACTGTTGCAAAGAACAGAGTTTGAAGACTGGGGTGCAGAAGAATCGTGGAAGAGAGCAGAGTTTTCAGACTGAGGTGCAGAAGGACAAATGCAGAGAGCAGATGTTGGAGACTTGGGTGCAGAAGGGCTGTTGCAGAGAGCAGAGTTTAGAGACTTGTGTACAGAAAAACTGTTTCAGAGAGGAGATGTTGGAGACTGGGGTTCAGAACGCCTGTTACAGAGAGCAGAGTTTGGACAAGGGGTGCAGATGTACTGTTACAGAGAGCAGATTTTGGAGATTGGTTCAAAAAAGTATCTTACAGAGAGTAGAGGTAGGAGACTGAGATGCAGAAGGACTGTTACAGAGAGTAGACTTTGGATACTGAAGTGCAGAAGGACAATTGCAGAGAGCAGAAGTTAAAGACTGAGGTGCAGAAGGACTGTTACAGAGAACAGAGGTTAGAGACTGAGATGCAGAAGGACTGATATAGAAAGCAGAGTTTGGAGACTGGGGTGCAGAAGGACCATTACAGAGAGAAGCGGTTTGGGATTGCGGTGCAGAAGACCTGTTACAGAGAGCAGAGGTTAGAGACTGGGTTGCAGAATGACTGTTGCAGAGAACAGAGGTTGGTGACTGAGGTGCAGAACAGCTGCTTTAGGGAGCAGTGTTTGGAGACTAGGATGCAGTAGGATTGTTTCAAATAACAGAGTTTGGAGACTGGGTTACAGAAGGACCGTTGCACAGAGCAGATGTTGGAGATTTAAATGCAGAAGTCATGTTAAAGAGAGAAAAGTTTGGAGACTTGGGTGCATAATGACTGTTACAGAAAGCAGAGTTTGGAGACTGGGTACTGAAGGATCTTACAGAGAGCACAGGTTTGACAGTGAAATGCAGAAGGAGTGTTACAGAGAGCATAGGTTGGAGACTGTGGTGCAGAAGGACTGTTACAGAGAGTAGAGTTTGGAGACTTGGGTGCAGAAGGATCGTTCAGAGAGCTGAGGTTGAGGACTGGGGTACAGAAGCACTGTTGCTGAGAGCAGAGATTGGAGACTTGGGTGCAGAAGGATCGTTGCAGAGAGAAGAGGTTGGAGACTGTGGTTTAGAAGGATCGTTGCAGAGAGCAGAGGTTGGAGACTGAGGTGCAGAAGGACTGTTACAGAGAATAGACTTTGGAGACTGCGGTGAAAGACTGATACAGAAATCAGATGTTGGAGCCTGGGGTGCAGAATGATTGTTGCAGACAGCAGAGGTTGGAGACTGGGTTGCAGAAGAACTGTTGCAGAGAGCAGAATTTGGAGACTTAGGTGCAGAAGGACTGTTGCAGAGAACAGGGGTTGAAGACTGGGGTGCAGAGGAATCGTGAAAGAGAGCAGAGTTTTCAGACTGAGGTGCAGAAGAACAAATTCAGAGAGCAGATGTTGGAGACTGGGGTGCAGAAGGGCTGTACAGAGAGCAGAGTTTGGAGACTTTTGTGCAGAAGGACTGTTTCAGAGAGGAGATGTTGGAGACTGGGGTGCAGAAAGCCTGTTACAGAGAGCAGAGTTTGGAGAAGGGGTGCAGAATGACTGTTACAGAGAGTAGATTTTGGAGATTGGTTTGCAAAAGTATCTTACAGAGATTAGAGGTTGGAGACTGAGATGCAGAGAAACTGTTACAGATATTAAAGGTTGGATACTGAGGTGCAGAAGAACAATTACAGAGAGCAGAGGTTGAAGACTGAGGTGCAGAAAGAGTGTTACATAGAACAGAGTTTGGAGACTGGGGTGCAGAAGGATCGTTGCAGAGAGCAGAGTCTTCAGAGTGAGGTGTAGAAGGACTATTGCAGACAGCTGATATTGGAGACTTGGGTTCAGAAGGACTGTTGCAGAGAGGAGGTTGAAAACTTGGGTGTAGAAGAACTGTTGCAAGGAGGAGAGGTTCGAGATTGGGGTGCAGAGACTTTTGCAGAGAGTAGATGTAGGGGACTGGGGTGGAGAAAGACTTTTGCAGAGAGAAGAATTTGGAGACTGAGGTGCAGAAGGACTATTACAGAGAGCAGAGGTTAGAAACTTGAGTGCAGAAGGACTGATTCAGAAAGTAGAGGTTGGAGACTGCGGTGCAGAAATACCGTTACAGAAAGTAGAGGTTGGAGACTGGGGTGCAGAATAACTGTTGTAGAGATCAGAGGTTGGAGACTGGGAAGCAGAAGGACCATTGCAGAAAGCACAGTATTCAGACTGAGGTGCAGAAGGACTATTGCAGGAATCTGATGTTCGAGACTAGAGTGCAGAAAGACTGTTGCAGAGAGAAGAGGTTGGAGACTTGGGTGCAGAATGATCATTCCAGAGAGCAGTGATTGTAGACTGGGGTGTAGAACGCCTGTTACAGATTGCAGAATTTGGAGAAGGGGTGAAGTAGGACTGTTACAGAGAGCAGAGTTTGGGGATTGGGTTGCAGAAGGATCTTACAGACAGCAGAGGTTGGAGACTGAGGTGCAGAAAGACTGTTACAGAGAGCAGAGGTTGGAGACTGAGGTGCAGAAAAACCAATGCAGAGAGCAGAGTTTGGAGACAGAGGTACAGAAGGACTGTTGAAGAGCAGAGGTTGGAGACTTGGGTGTTGAAGGACTGTTGAAGAGAGCAGAGGTTGTAGATTGGGATGCAGAAGGACTGTTGCAGAGAGCAGAATTTAAAGACTGAGGTTCATAAAGACTGTTACAGAGAGCAGAGGTTGGAGACTTGAGTGCAGAAGGACTGATTCAGAAAGCAAAATTTGGAGTCTGGGGTGCAAGAGTACAGTTACAAAGAGCAGAGGTTGGAGACTGCAGTACACAAGGACTGTTACACAGAGCAGAGGTTGGAGAGTGGGGTGCAGAAGGACAGTTACAAAGAGCACAGTTTTGAGACTGGGGTGAAGAAGAAATGTTGCAGAGAGCAGAGGTTGGAGACTGGGGTGCAGAAGGTCTCTTGCAGAGAGCAGATTTTAGAGACTGGGGTGCATAAGGACCCTTAAAGAAAACAGAGGTTGGATACTGTGGTTTCAGGAGGACTGTTACAGGGATCAGAGGTTGGAGACTGGGGTGCAGAATAACTGTTGTATAGAACAGAGTTTAGAGAGTGGGGTGCAGATGGACCATTGAAGATAGCAGAGGTTGGAGACTGGGTTTCAGAAGGATCATACAGAGAGCAGAGTTTGAACACTGAGGTGCAGAAGGACTGTTGCAGAGAGCAGAGGTTGGAGATTGGGGCGCAGTAGGACTGTTGCAGAAAGCAGAGGTTGGAGTCTGAGGTGTAGAAAGACTGTTAAAAAGAGCAGAGTTTAGAGACCTGGGTGCAGAAGAACTGATACAGAAAGCAGAGTTTGGAGACTGGGGTGCAGAAAAACCGTTACAGAGAGCAGAAGTTTGAGACTGAAGTAAAGAAGGAAGGTTACATAGAGCAGATGTTGGAGACTGGGGTGGAAAAAGACTGTTGTACAGAACAGATTTTGAAGACTGGGGTGCAGACGGACTGTTGCAGAGAGCAGAGTTTGGAGACTGTGGTGCAGAAAGACTGATACAGAAAGCAGAGGTTGGAGAATGGGGTGCAGAAGGTACCTTATAGAGAACAGAGGTTGAAAACTGCGGTACAGAAGAACTGATGTAGAGAAAAAGGTTGTAGACTGGGGTGCAGAGGGACCATTGCAGAGAGTAGACTTTGGAGTCGAGGCTGCCGAAGGATTTTTGCAGAGAGCAGGCGTTAGATACTGGGTGCAGAAGGATTTTACAGAGAGCAAAGTTTGGAGACTGAGGTGCAGAAGGACTGTTGCAGAGAGCAGATGTTGGAGACTGGGGTGCAGAATGACTGTTCAGAGTGCAGTCTTTGGAGACTGGGGTGCAGAAGGACTTTTGCAGAGAGCAGAGGTTGGAGACTGGGATGCAGAAGGACTGTTATAGAGAGCAGAGGTAGAAGCCTGGGGTGTAGAAAGACGAATACAGAAAGCAGAGTTTGGAGACTGGGGTGCAGAAGGACAGTTACAGAGTATAGAGGTTGGAGACTGCGGAATAGAAAAACTGTTAAAGAGAGCAAAGGTTGGAGACAGGTGTGTAGAAGGATATTACAGAGAGCAGAGGTTGGAGACTGCGGTGCAATAGGACTGTTGCAGAGAGCAGAGGTTGGAGACTGTGGTGCAGAAAGATCGTTGCAGAGAGAAGAGGTTGGAGACTGAGGTGAAGGAGGCCTGTTACAGAGAGCAGAGCTTGGAGACTGGGGTGCAGATGGCCTGTAACATAGAGCCGAGTTTGGAGACTTGGTGGCAGAAAGATCTTACAGAGAGCAGAGATTGTTGACTGAGGTGCCGAAGGACTTTTACCGAGAGCAGAGTTTGGAGACTGGGGTCCAGAAAGATCGTTGCAGAGAGCAGAGTTTTCAGAATGATGTTTAGAAGGACTGTTGAAGAGAACAGAGGTTAGAGACTTGGGTGCAAAAGAATCGTTACAGAGAGCAGAGGTTGGAGACTTGGGTGCAGAAAAACTTTTGTAGAGAACAGAGGTTGGAATTGTGTTACAGGATGATCGTTGGGGCGAGCAGAGTATGGAGACTGGGGTGTAGAAGGACCCTTACAGAGAGCAGAAGTTGAAGACTGGGGTGTAGAAGGACTGTTGCAGAGAGCAGATGTTGGAGACTTGGGTGCAGAAAGACTGTTGCATAGAGCAGAAGTTGGAGACTGAGGTGCAGAAGGACGGTTAGAGAGACCACTTTGGAGACTGGGGTGCAGAGAGACTTTTACAGAGAGCAGACATTGAAGACTGGGGTGCAGAAGAACTTTTGTAGAGAACAGAGGTTTGAACTGGGTTACAGGATGATCGTTGGGGCGAGCAGAGTATGGATACTGGGGTGTAGAAGGACCCTTACAGAGAGCAGAAGTTGAAGACTGGGGTGTAGAAGGACTGTTGCAGAGAGCAGACGTTGGAGACTTGGGTGCAGAAGGATCATTGTAAAGAGCAGAGCTTGGAGACTGGGGTGTAGAAGGATCGTTAAAAGAGAAGATTTTGGAGACTGTAATGTAGAAGGACTTTTACAGAGAGCAGAGGTTGAAGACGGGGGTGCAGTAGGACATTTACAGAGAGAACATGTTGGAGACTGATGTGCAGAAAAACTGTTGCAGAGAGCAAAGTTTGGAGAATGGGGTGCAGAAGGAGTGTTTCAGAGAGCAGAGGTTGCAGACTGAAGTACAGAAGGACCCTTACAAAGACCAGAGTTTGGAGACTGCGGTACAGAAGGACTGTTACAGACAGCATAGGTTGGAGACAGGTGTTCATAAAGATCTTACAGACAGCATAGGTTGGAGACTAGGGTGCAGAAGGACTGTTGCGGAGAGCAGAGGTTGGAGACTGAGGTGCAGAAGGCCTGTTACAGAGAGCAATGCTTGGAGACTGAGGTGCAGAAGAATCGTTGCTGAGAGCAGAGTATTCAGACTGAGGTGCAGAAGAAGTGTTGAAGAGAACAGAGGTTGAAGACAGTGTGCAGAAGGATCGTTGCAGAGACCAGAGTTTGGAGACTGGGGAGCAGAAGGACTGACACAGAAATCAGTGGTTAGAGACTGGGGTGCAGGAGGCCTGATACAGAAAGCAGATTTTAGACACTGTGGTTTAGAAGGACTGTTACAGAGAACAGAGTTTGAATACTGGGTTGCAGAAGGATGTTACAGAGAGCAGAGGTTGGAGACTTGGGTTCAGGAAAACTGTTACAGAGAGAAGAAGTTGAAGACGGAGGTGCAGAAGGATAGTTACAGAGAGTAGAGGTTGGAGCCTGGGGTGCAGAAGGACTGATACAGAAAGCAGAAGTTGGATACTCGGGTACAGAAGGACCCTTAGAGAGAGCAGAGGTTGGAGACTGAGGTGCAGAAGGACTGTTGCAGGGAGCAGAGGTTGCAGACTGAGTTGCAGAAGGACTGTTACAGCAGGAAGAGTTTCGAGACTTTTTGTTGAAAACTACTGATACAGAAAGCAGAGGTTGGATACTGGGGTGCATAAAGACCCTTACGGAGAACAGAGTTTGGAGACTGCGGTACAGAAGGACTGTCACTGAAAGCAGAGGTTTGAAACTGGGGTACAGAAGAAATTTTGTAGAGAACAGAGGTTGGAACTGGGTTGCAGAAGGGTCGTTGATGTGAGCAGAGTATGGAGACTGGGGTGTAGAAGGACTGTTGCAGAGAGCAGATGTTGGAGACTTGGGTGCAGAAAACTGTTGCATAGAGCAGAGGTTGGAGACTGAGGTGCAGAAGGACGGTTAGAGAGACCAGACTTTGGAGACTGGGGTGCAGAAGGACTTTTACAGAGAGCAGACGTTGGAGACTGGGGTGCAGAAGGATCGTTGCAGAGAGCAGAGTTTGGAGACTGGGGTGTAGAAGGATCGTTAAAGATAAGAGATTTTGGAGACTGTAATGCAGAAGGACTTTTACAGAGAATAGAGGTTGAAGACGGGTGTGCAGTAGGACATTTACAGAGAGAACATGTTGGAGACTGATGTGCAGAAAAACTGTTTCAGAGAGCAATGTTTGGAGACTGGGGTTCCCAAGGAGTGTTTCAGAGAGCAGAGGTTGCAAACTGAAGTACAGAAAGACACTTACAGAGACCAGAGTTTGGAGACTGCGTTACAGAATGACTGTTACAGAGAGCATAGGTTGGAGAAAGGTGTTCAGAAAGATTTTACACACAGCATAGGTTGGAGACTGGGGTGCAGAAGGACTATTTCAGAGAGCAGAGGTTGGAGACTGGGGTGCAGAAGGCCTGTTACAGAGAGCAGTGCTTGGAGACTGAGGTGCAGAAGAATCTTTGCTGAGAGCAGAGTTTTCAGACTGAGGTGCAGAAGGACTGCTACTAAAAGCAGAGGTTGGAGAGTGGGGTGCAGAAACCCGGTTACAGAGAGCAGAGGTTTTAGACTAAGGTGGAGAAGGAGTGCTGCAGAGAATAGAGGTTGGATACTGAGGTGCATAAGGAGTGTTACAGAGAGCAGAATTTGAAGACTGGGGTTCAGAAGGACTGATACAGAAAGCAGAGCTTGATGACTGGGGTGAAGAAGGACTGTTTCAGAGAGCAGAGGTTGGAGACTGAGGTGGGGAACGACTGTAACAGAGAGGAGAGTTTAAAGAATGTGGTCCTGATGTACTGATACTGAAACCACGGTTGAAGATTGGGGTGCAGAAGGACCCTTACAGAGAACAGAGATGGGAGACTGTGGTACAGAAGGACTGTTACAGAGAGAAGAAGTTTGAGACTGGGGTGCAGAATAATTGTTGTAGAGAAAAGAGTTTGGAGACTGGGGTGCAGAAGGACCATTGCAAATAGCCAAGGTTGGAGACTGGGTTTCAGCAGGATTATACAGAGAGCAGAGTTCAGACACTGAGGTGCAGAAGCACTGTTGCAGAGAGCAGAGGTTGGCGATTGAGGCGCAGTAGGACTGTTGCAGAGAGCAGAGGTTAAAGTCTGAGGTCAGAAGGACTGTTACTGAGAGAAGAGTTTAGAGACGGGGTGCAGAAGGACTGATACAGAAAGCAGATTTTGGAGACTGGGGTGCACAAGAACCGTTAAAGGGAGCACAGGTTGGAGACTGCAGTACAGAAGGACGGATACAGAGATAAATGGTTGGAGAATGGCGTGGTAAACGACTGTTGCAGAGAGCAGATTTTGGAGACTGGGGTGCAGAAGGACTGTTGCAGCGAGCAGAGGTTTAAAACTTGGGTGCAGCAGGACTCTTGCAGAGTGAGGTGCAGAAACACTGATACCGAGAGCAGAGTTTGGAGACTGATGTGCAGAAGGACTGTCACAGAGAGCAGAGGTTGGAGACTTGTTTGGAGAAGGAATGTTGCAGAGTGCAGTGTTCGGAGACTGGGTTGAAGAAGGACTGTTGCAAAGAGCAGAGGTTTGAGACTGGGGTGCAGAAGGGCTGTTACAGAGAGCAGAGGTTTGAGACTTGGGTGTAGAAGGACTGATACAGAAAGCAGAAGTTGGAGACTGGGGTGCAGAAGGACTGTTGCAAAGAGCAGAGATTGGAGAATGGGGTGAAGTAAGACTGTTGTAGAGAGCAGATGTTGGAGACTGGGGTGCAGAATTACTATTGCAAAGAGCAGAGGTTGGAAACTGGGGTGCAGTATGACTATTGCAGAGAGCAGAGGTTTCAAACTAAGGTGCAGAAGGACTATTAAAGTGAGCAGAGTATGGAGACTGTGGTGCAGAATGATTGCTACAGAGAGCAGATTTTGGAGACTTGGGTGAAGAAGTATATTAGAGAGAGCAGAGGTTGGAGACTGGGGTGCAGAAGGAGCTTTGTAGAGAGCAGAGGTTGGAGATGAGGTGCAGAAGGACTGTTTTAGAGAGCAAAGGTTGGTGACTGGGGTGCAGAAGGATTGTTATAGAGAGCTGAGTTAGGAGACAGTGTGGCAGAAGGATCTTCCAGAGAGCAGAGTTTGGAGACTGAGGTGCAGAAGGACTGTTACAGAGAGCAGTGGTTGAAGACTGGGGTCAGAAAGATCGTGCAGAGAGCAGAGGTTTCAGTCTGAGATGTAGAAGGACTGTTACAGAGAGCAGAGGTTGAAAACTGAGGTGCAGAAGGAGTTTTACAGGGATCAGATTTTAAAGACTGTGTTGCAGAAGGATCTTACATAGAGCAGAGTTTGGAGATTGAGGTGCAAAGGATTGTTGCAGAGAGCAGATTTTTCAGACTAAGATGCAGAAGGACTGTTGCGGAGAGCAGATGTTGTAGACTGGGGTGCAGAAGGACCGCTACAGATAGCAGAGGTGGAAACTGGCTTTCAGAAGGCCTGTTACAGAGAGCAGAGTTTTGAGACTGTTTTGCAGAAGGACTGTTACAGAGAGCAGAGTTTTAAGTCTGGGTTTCAGAAGGATCTTACAGAGAGCAGAGGTTGGAGACTGAGGTGCAGAAGAACTGTTGCAGAGAGCAGAGTTTGGAGAATAGGTTACAGAAGGACTGTTGCAGAGAGTAGATGTTGGAGACTGTTGTTCAGAAGGACTGTTTCAAAGAGCAGAGGTTGGAGAATGGGGTGCAGAAGGAGTTTTGCAAAGAGCAGAGGTTGGAATCTGAGGTGCAGAAGGACTGTTACAGAGAGCAGAGTTTGGAGACTGCTGTGGAGAAGGACTGATAAAGAAAGCAGAGGTTGGAGACTAGGGTGCAAAAGGACCTTTATAGAGAGCAGAGTTATGAGACTTCGGTACAGAAGGACTGTTCCAGAGACCAGAGTTTGGATATTGGAGAAAAGAAGGACTGCTGCAGAGGACAGAATTTGGAGACTGGGGTTCAGCTGGACCGTTGCAGAAAGCAGAGGTTGGAGACTAGGGTTCAGAAGTAATTTTACAGAGAACAGAGTTTATAAACTGGGGTGCAGAAGGATCTTATAGAGAGCAGAGGTTGGAGATTCATGTGCAGTTGGAATGTCACAGAGAGCAGAGTTTGGAGACTGGGGTGCAGAAGTACTGTTGAAGAGATCAGATGTTGGTAACTAGGTTGCAGACGGAGTGTTGCAGAGAGCAGAGTTTGGAGACTGAGGTGCAGAAGGACTGTTATATAGAGAAGAGGTTTGAGACTGTGCTGCCGAAGGACTGTTACAGAGAGCAGAGTTTGGAGACTGGGTTCCTGAAGAATCTTACAGTGAGCAGAGGTTGGAGACTGAGGTTCAGTTGGACTGTTACATAGAGCAGATGTTTGAGACTGGGGTGAAGAAGGATCTTGGAGAGCAGAGGTTTCAGACTGAGGTGCAGAAACACTGTTACAGAGAGCAGAGGTTGGAGGCTGAGGTGTAGAAGGACTGTTACAGAGAGCAGAGTTAAAAGACTAAGGTTCAGGAGGACTTTTACAGAAAGGAGAGGTTGGAAATTGGGGTACAGAAAGACCGTTACAGAGAGCAAAGTTTGTAGACTGCGGTATAGAAGGACTGTTACAGAGAGCAGAGATTGGAGACTGGGGTCCAGAAGGACTGTTACAGAGATCACAGGTTGCAGACTGAGATGCAGAAGGATTTTGGAGAACAGAGGATTCAGACTGAGGTGCAGAAGGACTGTTACAGAGAACAGAGTTTGGAGACTGAGGTGTAGAAGGACTGTTACAGAGAGCAGAGGTTGAAGACTGGGGTTCAGAAAGACTTATACAGAAATCAGAGGTTGGAGATTAGGTTGCAGAAGGACCTTTACAGAGAGAAGAGGTTGGAGACTGCGTTACTTAAGGACTGTTACAGAGAGCAGATATTGGAGACTGGGGAGCAGAAAGACTGTTGCAGAGGACAGATGATGGAGACTGGGGTTCCCCAGGACACTTGCAGAAAGAAGAGGTTGAAGCCTGGGGTGGAGAAGGAATGTTAGAGAGAGCAGAGTTTGGAAACTGGAGTGCAGAAAGATCTTACAGAGATCAGAGGTTGGAGACTCTGGTGCAGAAGGACTGTTGCAGAGATCAGACATTGGAGACTGGGGTCCAGAAGGATCATTGCAGAGAGGAGAGTTTGGAGACTGTGGTTCAGAAAAACTGTTGCAGAGAGCAGAGGTTGAAGACTGGGATGCAGATGGTTCTTACAGAGAGCAGAGGTTGGAGACTCTGGTGCAAAAGGACTGTTGCAGAGAGCAGAGGTAGGAGACTTGTGTTGAGAAGAATCGTTGCAGAGAGAAAAGGTTGGAGACTGGGGTGCAGAAGGACTGTTACAGTGAGCCGAGGTTGGAGACTGGGTTTCAGATGTACTGTTACAGAGATCAGATGTTGGAGACTGTTGTGCAGAGGGACTGAGAGAGAGTGCACAGTTTAAAAACTTGGTTGCAGAAGGATCTTACAGAGAGAAGAGGTTGGAGACTGAGGTGCAGAAGGACTGTTACAGAGAGTAGTGGTTGGAGACTGGAATGCAGAAGGATCGTACAGAGACCAGAGGTTTTATACTGAGGTGCAGAAGGACTTTTACAGAGAGCAGAGGTTGGATACTGAGGTTCAAAAAGACTGTTACAGAGAGCACAGGTTGGAGACTGAGGTGCAGAAGGACTGTTACAGAGAGTAGAGTTTGGAGACTGAGGTGCAGAAGGACTGCTACAGAGCAGAGGTTGCAAATTGGGGTGCAGAAAGACCAATACAGAGAGCAGAGTTTGAAAACTGCGGTATAGAAGGACTGTAACAGAGAGCAGATTTTTAAGACTGAGGTGCAGAAGGACTATTGCAGAGTGCAGATGTTGGAGACTGTGGTGAAGAAGGACTCTTACAGAGAGCAGATATTGGGGACTTGGGTGGAAAAGGAATGTAACAGAGATCAGAGTTTGGAAACTGGGGAGCAGAAGGATCTTACAGAGAGCAGAGGTTGGAGATTGATGTGCAGTAGGATTCTCACAGAGAGCAGAGTTTGGAGACTGGGGATCAGAATAACTGATAGAGAAAGCAGAGATTAGAGTTTGTGGTGAAGAAAGACGGTAACAGAGAGCAGAGGTGGAGACTGAAGTACAGAAGAACTGTTAAAGAGAGCAGAGGTGGAGACTGGGGTGCATAAGGACTGTTGCAGAGAGCAGATATTGGTAACTAGGGTGCACAAGGACTGTTGCAGAGAGCAGAGGTTGGAGACTGGGGTGCAGTAGGACTGTTGCAGAAGTAGAGGTTGGAAACTAAGGTGCAGAAGGACTGTTACAGAGAGAAGAGTTTGGAGACTGTCGTGCTGAAGGACTGAAACAGAAAGCAGAGGTTGGAGACTGGGGTGCAGAAGGATTGTTACAGAGAGCAGATGTTGAAGACTGGTTTGCAGAAGGACTGTTAAAGAGAGCAGAGGTTAGAGACTGGGATGCTGAAGGACTGTTGCCGAGAGCAGAATTTGGAGAGTGGGATGGTGAAGAATTGTTGCAGAGAGAAGATTTTGGAGACTGGGGTGCAAAAAAAACTGTTAAAGAGAGCAGTGGTTGGAGACTGGGGTGAAGATGGATTGTTACAGAGAGCAGAGTTTGGAGACTGGAGTGCATTAGGATCTTACAGAGAGCAGAGGTTGGAGACTGGGGTGTAGAAAGACTTTTGCCGAGAGCAGAGGATGGAGACTGGGGTGGAGAAGAATCGTTGAAAAGAGAAGAGTTTGGAGACTGTGGTTCAGAAGGCCTGTTACAGAGAGCAGAGGTTTGAGGCTGAGTTGCAGAATTCCTGTTATAGAAAGCAGATGTTGGAAACTGTTGTGAAGAAGGACCGTTACAGAGAGCAGAGTTTGGAGACTGTTGTGCAAAAAAACTGTTAAAGAGAGCAGTGGTTAGAGACTGGGCTGAAGATGGATTGTTACAGAGAGCAGAGTTTGGAGCCTAGAGTGCAGAAGGATCTTACAGAGAGCCGAGGTTGGAAACAGGGGTGCAGAATTACTTTTGCAGAGAGCAGAGGTTGGAGACTGAGGTGCAGAAGGACTGTATAGAGAAGAGGTTGGAGATCGGGAGAAGAAGGATTGTTACAGAGAACAGAGGTTGGAGACTCAGGTGCAGCAGTACCGTTGCAGAAAACAGAGGTTGGAGACTGTGGTGGAGAAGGAATGTTACTGAGAGCAGAGTTTTTAAACTGTGGTGCAGAAGGATATTACAGAGAGCAGGTTAAAGACAGGGATTCAGAAGGACTGTTGCATAGAGCAGATGTTGGAGACTGGGGTGCAGAAGGATCGTTGCAGAGAGCAGAGGTTGGAGACTGGGGAGCAGAAGGACTGTTACAGAGAGAAGAGTTTGGAGACTGAGGTGCAGAAGAATCGTTGCTGAGAGCAGAGGTTGGACACTTAGCTGCAAAAGGACTGTTACGGAGAGTAGAGGTTGGAGATGGGGTTGCAAAAGGCCTTCTACAGAAAGCAGAGGTTTGAGACTAGGTTGCAGAAGAACTGTTACAGAGAGCAGAATTTTTAGACAAGGTTGCACAAGGATCTTACAGAGAGCAGAGGTTGTAGACCAAGGTGCAGCAGGACTGTTACAGAGAGCAGATGTTGGAGACTAGGGTGCAGAAGGATCGTTGCAGAGAATAGAGTTTTCAGACTGAGGTACAGAAGAAATTTTGCAGAGAGCAGATGTTGAAGACTGGCTTGCAGAAGGACTGTTGTAGAGAGCAGAGTTTGTAGACTGATGTGCAGAAGCACTTTTACAGAGAGAAGAGGTTAGAGAATGGGGTGCAAAAGGCCTGTTACAGAGAGCAGAGGATGGAGACTGGGGTGCAGATGGACTGTTACAGAAAGCAGGGTTTGGAGACAGGGTTCCAGAAGGATCTTACAGAGAGCAGAGGTTGGAGACTGAGGTATAGCAGGACTGTTACAGAGAGCAGAGGTTGGAAACTGGAGTGCAGAAGGATCCTTGCAGAGAACAGAGTTTTCAGACTGCGGTGCAGAAGGACTGTTGCAGAGAGCAGAGTTTGGAGACTGAGGTGCAGAAGGACTGTTACAGAGGGCAGAGGTTGGAGACTGCCTTTCAGAAGGACCGTTACAGAGAGCAGATTTTGGAGACTGCAGTACAGGAGGACTGTTACAAAGAGCAGAGTTTGGAGACTGGGGTGAAGAAGGACATTTGCAGAGAGCAGAGGATGAATATTGGGGTGCAGAAGGATCGTGTAGAGAGCAGAGTATTGAGACTGGGGTGCAAAAGGACTGTTATAGAGAACAGAGTTTGGAGAAGGGGTGCAGAAGACCTGTTACAGAGGGCAGACTTTGGAGACTGGTTTGCAGAATAATCTAACAAAGAGCAAATGTTAGAGACTGAGGTGCAGAAGGACTTTTACAGAGAGAAGAGGTTGGAGACTTAGGAGCAGAAGGACTGTTGTAGAGAGCAGAGTTTGGAGACTAAGGTCCAGAAGGATTGTTACAGAGATCAGAGGGTGGAGACTGGGGTGAAGACGGAGAGTTACAGACCGCACATATGGAGACTGGGGTGAAGAAGAAATGTTGCAGAGAGCAGACTTTGGAGACTGGGGTGCAGAAGGACTGTTACTGAGAGCAGAGTTTGGAGAATGGGGTGCAGAAGAAGTGATAGAGAAAGCAGACGTTGGAGACTGGGGTGCAGAAGGATCGGTACAGAGAGCAGAGTTTTGAGACTGCCGTACAGAAGGGCTGTTACAGAGAGCAGAGGTTAGAGACTGAGGTGCAGAAGGAGTGTTCCACAGAGTAGCGGATTGAGACTTTGGTGCAGGAGGACTGTGGCAGAGAGCAGAGTTTGGAGACTGAGATGAAGAAAGACTGTTACAGAGAGCAGAGGTTGGATACTGGGGTGTAGAATGACCGTTACAGACAGCATATTTTGGAGACTGCACTACACGAGGACTGTTACAGAGAACGGAGGTTGGAGAACGGGTTTAGAAGGACTGTTACAGAGGTCAGAGTTTACAGACTGGGTTGCAGAAGGATCTTACAGAGAGCAGTTGTTGGAGACTGAGGAGTAGAAGCACTGTTACAGAGAGAAGAGTTTGGAGACTGAGGTGCAGAAGGACTGTTGCAGAGAGCAGACTTGGAGACTTACATGCAGAAGGATCAATACAAAGAGCAGAGGTTGGAGACTGGGGTGCAGAAGGACTGTTACTGAGAGCAGACGATGGAGACTAGGGTGCAGAAGGACCCTTACAGATAGCAGAGGTTTGAGACTGCAGTACAGAAGGACTATTACAGAGAGCAGAGGTTGGAGACTGGGGTGGAAAAGAACTGTTTTAGAGAGCAAATGTTGGAGTCTGTGGTGAAAAAGGACTGTTGGAGAGAGCTTAGGATGGAGACTGCAGTGTAGAAGTACTGTTGCAGAGAGCAGAGTTAGTAGACTGTGTTGCAGAAGGACTGTTACAGCGGGCAGAGTTTGGAGACTGTTGTGGAAAACGACGGATACAGAAAGCAGAGGTTGGATACTGGGGTGCATAAGGACCCTTACAAAGAACAAAGGTTGGAGACTGCGGTACAGAAGTACTGTTACAGAGAGCAGAGGTCGGAGACTGGGGTGCAGAATAACTGTTGCAGAGAACAGAGATTGGAGACTGGGGTGCAGAAGGTTCATTAGGGCGAGCAGAGTATGGATACTGGGGTGTAGAAGGACTGTTGAAGATAGCAGAAGTTGAAGACTGGGGTGTAGAAGAAATTTTGCAGAAGCAGATGTTGGAAACCTTGGTGGAGAAGGACTGTTTCATAGAGCAGAGGTTGGAGACTGAGGTGCAGAAGGATAGTTAAAGAGAGCAGAGGTTGGAGACTGGAGTGCAGAAAGATCGTTGCAGAGAGCAGAGGTTGGAGACTGGGGTGCAGAAGGATAGTTAAAGAGAGCAGAGGTTGGAGACATGGTTGCAGAAAGATCGTTGCAGAGAGAAGAGGTTGGAGACTGGGGCGCAGAAGGATCATTAAAGAGAGCAGAGTTTGGAGATTATGCTTAAGGACTTTTACATAGAGCACAGGTTGAAGACTGGGGTGCAGTAGGACTTTTACAGAGAGCACAGGTTGGAGACTGAGGTTCAGAAAAACTGTTGCAGAGAGCAAAGTTTAAAGTCTGGGGTGCAGTTTGAGTGATGCAGAGAGCAGAGGATGTGGACTGAGGTGCAGAAGGACCCTGACAGAGACCAGAGGTTGGAGACTGCTTTACAGAAGGACTGTTACAGAGAGCAGAGGTTTGAGACACGTGTGCAGAAGGATGTGACAGACAGCAAAGTTTGGAGACTGGGTTGCAGAAGGACATTTGCGGAGAGCAGAAGTTGGAGCCTGGGGTGCAGAAGAATCGTTGAAGAAAGAAGAGTTTGGAGACTGGGATCAAAACTCCTGTTACTGACAGCAGAGGTTGGAGATTGGGGTGCAGAAGGCCTGTTACAGAGAGCAGTGCTTGGAGACTGGGGTGCAGAAGGTCAGTTACAGAGAGCCGAGTTCAAAGACTGGGTTGCAAAAGGATCTTACAGAGAGCCGAGGTTGTAGACTGAGGTACAGAAGGACTGTTACAGAGAGCAGAGGTTGAAGACTGAGGTGTAGAAGGTTCGTTGCAGTGAGCAGAGTTTTCATACTGAGGTGCAGAAGGACTGTTACAGAAAGCAGAGGTTTTAGCCTGGGATGCAACAGGCACGTTACAGAGAGGCAGAGGATGGAGACTGGGGTGTAGAAGGACTGTTGCAGAGAGTAGAGGTTGGAAATTGGAGTCCAGAAGGACTGTTGGCGAGAGAAGAGGTTGGAGACTGGGGTAGAGAAGGACTGCTGCCGAAAGTAGAGATTGGAGACTGAGGTCCAGAAGGACTGGTACAGAGAGCAGATGTTGAAGACTGGGGTGCAGAAGGACTTATACAGAAAGCAGACGTTTGTGACCTGGGTGCAGAAAAATTGTTGCAGAGAGCTGAGGTTGAAGACTGGGGTGGAGAACAACTTTAGCAGAGAGCAGATGTTCGAGATTGGGGTGCAGGAGGACTTTTGCAGAGAGCAGAGATTGGAGACTGGGGTGCAAAAGAACTATTGCAGAGAGCAGAGATTGCAGACTGAGGTGCAGAAGGACTGTTACAGAAAGCAGAGTTTGGAGAATGTGGTGCAGAATTACTGATACAGAAAGCAGAGGTTGGATACTGGGGTGCAGAAGAAACCTTACAGAGAACAGAGGTTGGAGACTGCGGTACTGAAGGACTATTACAGAGAGCAGAGGTTGGAGACTGGGGTACAGAATAAGTGTTGTAGAGAACAGAGGTTGGAGACTGGGGTGCAGAAGGACCATTGCAGAAAGCCGAGGTTGGAGACTGGGTTTCAGAAGGATCTTACAGAGAGAAGAATTCGGACACTGAGCTTCAGAA
Organism: Ictidomys tridecemlineatus; assembly: GCF_052094955.1. NCBI lineage: Eukaryota > Metazoa > Chordata > Mammalia > Rodentia > Sciuridae > Ictidomys > Ictidomys tridecemlineatus. The sequence continues at coordinate 42,127 of NW_027523134.1, forward strand.
GGACTGTTGCAGATAGCAGAGTTTGGAGATTGGGACGCAGAAGGACTGTTGCAGAGAGCAGAGGTTTGAGTCTGAGGTGCAGAAAGTCTGTTACAGAGAGCAGAGGTTAGAGACCAGGGTGCAGAAAGACTGTTGCAGGGAGCAGAGGTTGCAGAGTGAGGTGCAGAAGGACTGTTGTAGAGAATAGAGGTTGGAGACTCGGTGCAGAAAGACCATTGCAGAAAGCAGAGCTTGGAGACAGGGTTTTAGAAGGATCTTACAGAGAGCAGAGGTTAGATACTGAGGTGCAGAAATACTGTTGAAGAGAGCAGAAGTTGGAGATTGGGACGCAGAAAGACTGTTGCGGAGAGAGAGGATGGAGTCTGACATGCAGAAAGAAAGTTACAGAGAGCAGAGGTTGGAGACTGGGGTTAAAAAAAACTGATACAGAAAGCAGAGTTTGGGGGCTGGGGATGTGGCTCAAGCGGTAGTGTGCTCACCTGGCATGCGTGCGGCCCGGGTTCGATCCTCAGCACTACATACCAACAAAGATGTTGTGTCTGCCGAGAACTAAAAAATAAATATTAAAAAAAAATTCTCTCTCTCACCCTCTCTCCTCTCTCACTCTCTCTTTAAAAAAAATTAAAAAAAAAGAAAGCAGAATTTGGAGACTGGGGAGCAGAAGGATCCTTACAGTGAACAGAGTTTGGAGACTCCAGTACAGAAGGACTGTTAAAGAGAGCAGAGGTTGGAGACTGTGGTCGAGAAGGACTGTGGAAGAGAGCAGATTTTGGAGACTGGGGTGCAGAAGAACTGTTACAGAGAGAAGAGGTTGGAGATTTGGGTGCAAACGACCTGTTACACAGATCAGAGTTTGGAGACTGGGGTGCAGAAGGACTGTTGCAGAGAGCAAGGATGAAGACTGGGGATCAGAAAGACTGTTGCAGAAGGCAGAGGTTTTACAGTGAGGTGCAGAAGGACTTTTACAGAGAGCAGAGTTCAGAGACTGTGTTGCAGAAGGACTGATACAGAATGCAGAGGTTGAGAATTGGAGTGAAGAAGGACCCTTAAAAAGAATAGAGGTTAAAGACTGTGGTACAGAAGAACTCGTGTGAAGAACAGAGATTGGAGACTTCTGTGCAGAGGGACCATTTCAGAGAGCAGAGTTTGGAGACTGGGGTGCAGAAGGAATGTTACAGAGAGAAAAGTTTGGACACTGGGGTGCAGAAGAATCTTACAGAGAGAGGAGTATGGAAACTGGGGTGCAGAAGGAGTGTTGCAGAGAGCAGAGTTTGGAGCCTTGTGTTCAGAAGGATCGTTGCAGAGAGAAGAGTGTGGAGACTGGGGTGCCGAAGAACTGTTACAGAGAGAAGAGTTTGGAGACTTGGGTTCAAACGGCCTGTTACACAGATCAGAGTTGGGAGACTGGGGTGCAGAAGGACTGTTACAAAAAGCAGAGTTTTGAGACTGGTTTTCAGAAGGATCTTACACAGAGAAGAGGTTGGAGACTGAGGTGCAGAAGGACTGTTACAGAGAGTAGATGTAGAGGTGCAGAATGACCGTGGCCAAGAGCAGGGTTTGGAGACTGAGGTGCAGAAGGACTGTTTCAGAGAGAAGAGGTTGGAGACTTAGGTGTACAAGGACTCTTGCAGAGAGAAAAGGTTGGAGATTGGGGTGCAGAAGGACTGTTGCAGAGAGCAGAATTTGGAGACTGAGGTGCAGAAGGACTGTTACAGAGAGCAGTGCTTGGAGACTTGAGTGAAGAAGGACTGATACAGAAAGCAGAGGTTTGAGACTGGGGTGCAGAAGGACCGTTACAGAGAGAAGTGTTTGGAAACTGCAGTACAGAAGGACTGTTACAGAGAGCAGAGGTTGGACACTGGGGTGGAGAAGAACTGTTGCAGAGATCAGATGTTGGAGACTGGGGTGCAGTAGGACTATTGCAGAGAGTAGAGGTTGGACATTGGGGTGTAGAAGAACTGTTGAAGAGAGTAGAGTTCGGTAACTGGGGTGCAGAAGGACCGCTGCAGAGAGGAGAGGTGGGAGACTGAGGTGCAGAAGGATTGTTACAGAGTGCAGAAGTAGGATACTGGGGTGCAGAAGGTTGAGCCAGAGAGTAAAGGTTGGAGACTGGGGTGGAGAAGGCCTGTTACAGAGAGCAGAGTTTGAAGACTGAGGTGCTGATGGATCGTTACAGAGAGCTGAGTTTGGAGACTGAGGTGCAGAAGGACTGTTACAGAGAGCAGAGTTTGGAGATTGGGGTGCAGAAGAACTGTTACAGAGAGCAGAGTTTTGAGACTGGGGTGCAGAAGGCCTGTTACAGAGAGCAGAGTTATGAGACTGAGATGCACAAAGATTATTACTAAGAGCAATGTTTGGAGACTGGGGTTCAGAAGGACAGTTAGAGATAGCACAGGTTGGAGACTGGGGTGCAGAAAGACTGTTGCAGAGAGCAGAGTTTGGAGACTGCCGTACAGAAGGACTGTTACAGAGAGTAGAGCCTGGAGACTGGGGTGCAGAAGGAATGTCACAGAGAGTACAGTTTGAAAACTGGGGTGCAGAAGGATCTTATGGAGACCAGATGTTGGAGACTGGAGTGCAGAAGGACTCTTGCAGAGAGCAGAGGTTGAAGACTGGGGTGCAGAAGGATCGTTGCAGAGAGTAGAGGTTGGAGACTTGGGTGTAGAAGGACTGTTGCAGAGAGCAGATATTTGAGACTGGGGTGAAGAAGGACTGTTGCAGAGAGCAGAGATTGGAGACTGAGGTGCAGAAGGACTGTTAGAAAGAGCAGAGGTTGGAGACTGGGGTGCAGAAAGACCCTTACTGAGAGCAGAGTTTGGAGACTGCGGTAAAGAAGGACTGTTATGGAGACCAGAGTTTGGAGACTAGGGTGCAGAAGGACTATTGCAAAGAAAAGTGTTTGGAGATGCAGAGAGCGGAGCTTTCAGACTGATTCTTAGAATGACTGTTACAGAGAAGAGAGATTGGAGTCTGAGGTCCAGAAAGACTGTTATAGAAAGCAGAGGTTGGTAATTGGGGTGCAGATGGACCGTTACAAAGAGAAGAGGTTGGAGACTGCGATACAAAAGGACTATTACAGAGAGCAGAGGTTGGAGACTGGGTAGAAGAAGGATCGTTGCAGAGAGCAGATGTTGGAGACTGGGGTGCAGAACGACTGTTAGAGAGAGCAGAGGATGGAGACTGAGTTGCAGAAGGACAGTTACAGAGAGCACAGGTTGGAGAGTGGGGTGCAGAATAAATGTTGCAGAGAGCAGAGTTTGGAGACTTTGGGGCATAAGGACTGATGCAGAGAACAGAGGTTTGAGACTGGGGCACAGAAGTATCGTTGCAGAGAGAAGAGGTTGGAAACTAAGGTGCAGAAGTATCGTTACACAGAGCAGAGTTTGGTACCTGGGGTGTAAAATGACTGCGAAAGAGAACAGAGGTTGCAGACTGAAGTGCAAAAGGACTGATACATAGAGCAGAGGTTGGACACTGGGGTGCAGAAGAACTGATACACAAAGCAGAGGTTGGAGACTGGGGTTAAGAAAGACCGTTACAGAGAGATGAGTTTGGAGACTCCAGAAGAGAAGGACTTTTACAGAGAGCAAAGTTTGGAGACCGTGATGCAGAAGGACTGTTGCAGAGAACAAAGGGTGGAGACTGGGGTGCAGAAGGATTCTTACAGAGAGCAGAGTTTGGAGACTGGGGTGCAGAAGAAATGTTTCAGAGAGTAGAATTTGGAGACTGGGGTGCAGAAAGACCGTTACAGATTGCAGAGGTTGGAGACTGAGGTGCAGAAGAACTTTTACACAGAGGAGAGGTTGAAGACAGGGGTGTCAAAGGATTCTTACAGAGAGCAGAGGATGGAGACTGGGGTTCAAAAGGAGTGTTACAGAGAGCAGAGTTTGGAGATTGAAAATCAGAAGAACTGTTACAGAGATCAGAGGTTGGAGACTGTGGTGCAGAAGGACTGTTACAAAGAGCAGAGTTTGGAGATAAGGTGCAAGAGGATAGCTACAGAGAGCAGAGGTTGGACACTGATGTGCAGAAGAACTGTTACAGAGAGCAGAGGTTGGAGACTGGGATGGAGAAAAATCTTTGCCTTGAGCAGAGGTTGGAGACTGAGATACAGAAGGATCGCTACCGAGAGCAGAGTTTGGAGACCTGGGTGCAGTAGGATAGTTAAAAAGAGCACAGGTTGGAGACTGGGGTGTAGAAGAAATGTTGCAGAGAGCAGAGGTTGAAGACTGGGGTGCAAAATGACTTTAGCAGAGAGCAGATTTTGGAGACTGTGGTGTAGAAGGACTGTTGCAGAGAGCAGACGTTGGAGAGTGGGATGCAGAAGGATCGTTGCAGAGAGCATATGTTGGAGATTGGCGTATAGAAGGTCTTTTGCAGACAGCAGAGGTTGGACACTGGGTAGCAGAAAGACTGATACAGAGAGCAGAAGTTTTAGACTGGGGTGCAGAATAACTGATACGGAAAGTAGAGTTTACAGACTGGGGTGCAGAAAGACTGTTAAAAAGAACAGAGTTTGTAGCCTGGGGTGCAGAAGGACAGCTGTAGAGAACAGAGGTTGGATACTGGGGTGCAGAAGGGCCGTTGCAGAGAGATGAGGTTGGAGACTGAGGTGCATAATGACTATTACAGAGAGCAAAGTTTGGAGACTAGGTTGAAGAAGACCTGTTACAGAGAGCAGATGTTGGAGAATGGGGTGCAGAAGCATTTTTATAGATAGCACAGTTTGGAGATTGGGGTTTAGAAGGATTGTTGCAGAGAGCAGAGGTTTCACACTGAGGCTAAGAAGGACTGTTACAGAGAGCAGAGGTTGGAGTCTGAGGTGCAGAAAGACTTTTTCAGAAAGCAGAGGTTGGCAATTGGTGTGAAGAAGGACCGATATACAGAGAAGAGGTTGGAGACTGCGGTACAGAAGGACTGTTACAGAGAGCAGAGTTTGAAGTCTTGGGTGAAGAAGGACCGTTGCAGAGAGCAGATGTCGAAGACTGGGATGCAGAAGGAATATTATAGAGAGCAGACATTGGAGACAGAGGTGCAGAAGCATTGTTACAGAGAGCAGAGATTGGAGATTGAGGTGCAGAAGGACTGTTGCAGAGAGGAGAGGATGGAGACTGGGGTGCAGAAGTAGTGTTACAGAGAGCAGAGTTTGAAGATTGTGGTGCAGAAGAACTGTACAGAGAGCCGAGTTTGGAGACTTGGGTGCAGAAGGATTGTTACAGAGAGCAGAGTTTGGAGACACGGGTACAGAAGGACAGTTACAGAGAGCAGAGATTCGAGACTGGGATGCAGAAGAACTGTTACAGAGAGCAGAGTCTGGAGACTGGGGTGCCGAAGGCCTGTTACAGAGAGCAGTTGTTGGAGACTGCGGTGTAGAAGGATTGTTGCACAGAGCAGAGGTTGGAGAATGAGGTGCAGAAGGATCTTTACAGAGAGCAGAGGTTGGAGACTGGGGTCAAAAAGACAGTTATGGAGACAACAGGTTGGAGACTGGGGTAAATAAGGATCGCTGCAGAGAGCAGAGTTTGGAGACTCTGGTACAGAAGGATCGTTACAGAGAGCAGAGGATTTAGAGTGGGGTGCAGAATGACAGTTACAGAGAGGACAATTTGGAGACCTGTGTGTAGAAGAAATGTTGCAGAGAGCATAGGTTTGAGATTAGGGTGCAGAAGGACTGTTGCAGAGAGAAGAGGTTGCAGACTGGGGTGTAGAAGGATCGATACAGAGAGCAGAGGTTGGAGACTGCAGTACAGAAGGACTGTTACAAAGAGCACAGGTTTGAGACCGGGGTGCAGAAGGACTGTTGCAGAGAACAAAGTTTGGAGACTGCGGTGCAGAAAAATCTTACACAGAGTAGAGGTTGGAGACTGAGTTGCAGGAGGACTGTTGCAGAGAGAAGAGGTTAAATACTGGCATGCAGAAGGACTGTTACAGAGAGCAGAGTTTGGAGACTGCGGTGCAGAAGGATCTTACAGAGCATAGAGATTGGAGAACTGGGTGAAGTAGGACTGTTGCATAGAGCAGAGGTTGGAGACTGGGGTGCACAAGGACTGCTACAGAGAGAAGAGGTTGGAGACTGTGGTGTATAAGGATCTTACAAAGAGTAGAGGTTGGAGACTGGTGTTCAGAAGGACTGTTGCACAGAGCAGAGGTTGGAGACTTGGTTGCAGAAGTACTGTTACAGATAGCACAGTTTCGAGACTGGGTTGCAGAATGATCATACAGAGAGCATTTTGCAGACAGAGGTGCATAAGAAGTGTTACAAGCTTAGAGGTTAAAGACTGGATTCCAGTAAGGATTCCTAAGGATTTTGCAGAGAGCAGCGTTTTCAGACTGAGGTGCATAAGGACTGTTGCAGAGAGCAGATGTTCGAACTTGGTGTGCAGAAGGACTGTTACAGAGAGCAGAGTATGGAGTCTGGGGTGCAGAAGGCCTTTACAGAGAGCAGAGGTCTGAGACTGGGGTGCAGAAGGACTGTTACAGATAGCATAGTTCGGAGACTGGGGTACAGAAGGATCGTTGCAGAGAGCAGAGGTTCCAGACTGAGGTACAGAAGGACTGTTACAGAGAGCATAAGTTGTAGTCTGAGGGGCAGAGGACTATTACAGAAAGAAGAGGTTGGCAATTGTGGTGCAGAAGGACTGTTAGAGAGAGCAGAGTTTTAAGATTGCTGTGCAGAAGAACTGTTACAGAGAGCAGAGTTTGAAGACTGGGGTGGAGAAGGACGAATACAGAAAGTAGACGTTGGAGACTGGGGTGTAGTAGGACCTTTACAGAGAGCAGAGTTTGGAGACTGCTGTACAGAAAGACTGTTACAGGGAGCAGAGTTTGGAGACTGGGGTTCTAAAGGATCGTTTCAGAGAGCAGATGTTGTAGACTGGTGTGCAGAAGGATCTTAGAGAGAGCATAGGTTGGAGACTTAGCTGCATAAGGACTGTTACAGAGAGCAGAATTTGAAGACTGGGGTGCAGAAGGATCGTTGCATGAGAGCAGAGGATGGAGACTTTGGTGGAGAACGATACTTACAGAGAGCAGGTGTTGGATATTGGGGTCCAGAAAGACAGTTACAGAGAGCACAGGTTGGAGACTAGGGTGCTGAAAACATGTTGCAGAGAGTAGAGGTTGGATACTAGGGTTAAGAAAGACTGTTACAGAGAGCAGAGTTTGTAGACTGAGGTGCAGAAGGACTGTTACAGAGAGCAGAGGTTGGAGACTAGGGTACAGAAGAACTGATACAGAAAGCAGAGGTTGGAGACGGGAGTGCAGAAAAACTGTAGCAGAGAAGAGAGTTTGGAGAATGGGATGCAGAAGGACCGATGAAGAGAGCTGAGGTTGGAGATTTAGGTGCAGAAGATTGGTACAGAGAGCAGAGGTTGGATACTGGCGTGCATATGGACTGTTACAGAGAGCAGAGGTTGGAGACTGCAGGAAAAACAATCTTACAGAGAACAGAGGTTAGAGACTAGGGTGCAGAAAGACTGTTGCACAGAGTAGTGTTTGGAAACTGAGGTGCAGAAAATTGTTTCAGAGAGAAGAGGTTGAGACTGGAGTTCAGAAGGCCTGTTACAGAGAGCAGAGTAGGAAACTGAAATGCAGAAGGCCTTTTTACAGAGAGCAGCGGTCTGAGACTGGGGTGCGGAATGACCTTTACAGAGAGCACAGTTTGGAGACTGCGGTATAGAAGGATTGTTACAGAGAGCAGAGGTTGGAGACTGGAGTGCAGAAAGACTGTTGCAGAGAACAGAGATTGGAGACTGGGGTGCCAAAGAACTGTTGCAGAGAGCACATTTTTGAGACTGAGTGGCAGAAGGGCTGTTACAGAGAGCAGAGTTTGGAGACTGGGATGCAGAAGGATCTTACAGAGAGCAGAGGTTGGAGACTGAGGTGCAGAATGATCGTTTCAGAGAGCAGAAGTTGGAGACTGGGGTGAAGAAGGCCTGTTACAGAGAGCAGAGGTTGGAGACTGGGGTGCAGAAGGATCTTACAGAGAGCAGAGGTTGGAGACTGAGGGCAGAAGGCCTGTTACAGAGAGCAGAGGTTGGAGACTGGGGTGCTGAAGGCATGTTACAGATTGCACAGTTTATAGACTGGGTTGCAGAATGATTTTTGAAGAGAGCAGAGTTTTCAGACTTAGGTGTAGAAGGACTGTTGCAGAGAGCAGATGTTCGAGTGTGGGGTGCAGAAGGATTCTTTCAGAGAGCAGAACTTGGAGACTGGGGTGCAGAAGATTCTTGCAGAAAGCAGAGGTTGGAGACTGGGGTGCAGAAGGCCTGTTAAAGATATCACAGTTTGGAGACTGTTGTGCAGAAGTATATTATAGAGAGAAGAGTTTGGAGACTGATGTGTAGAAGGACTTTTACAGAGAGCAGAGGTTGGAGACTGGAGTTCAGAATGATTGTTGTAGAGAGCAGAGTTTTCAGACTGAGGTGCAGAAAGAGTGTTGCAGAGAGCAGATGTTCGCGACTGGGGTGCAGAAGGAGTGTTTCAGAGAGCAGAACTTGGAGACTGGGTTGGAGAAGGATTGTTGCAGGGAGAAGAGGTTGGAGACTGGGGTGCAGAAGAACTGGTATAGAGAGCAGAGGTTTTAGTCTGGGGTGCAGAAGGCCTGGTACAGAGAGCAGATCTTTGACACTGTTGTGCAGAATGACTGCTGATAGCTGGTGAGCCTCCTTCTGGACACTTTCTTTTCTGCACAGTCCATCAGGCCCTCTCTCCTCACCCTGCTCTCTTTTGGCTTTATGAACACCTGTAACTTCCACAGTAACTCGAAGCCATGACTCCCAGGCCTATCTTCTAAGAACCTGTCCTGCTGACTCCGGGAATCTCCTTGGTGAGACACCGCAAGTACCGAGACTCCAGGCCCAACCTCTTTTCCTCCTTTTCTCTCTCCAGACACGCTCCTTCTCATTTTTTAAATATTTTAATGAGTGATCCCACTGCCACTCAGCTTACCCCAGACCAGGTACCCTCTTGTGTCCTCGTCACCAAGACTTTAAAGTGCTCCACCCAGGGCTCCTCTTCAGAGCTTTTTCCAAAGCTCCAAATGTCACATCTTCAGTTACCAGATATTTCCTTTTAATCTTGTTTTGGCACCAGATTACTCTCCCAGACTACATGAAGGAATTCTAACCAAAGCACATGGACTGTAGAAACTATTATGGCTTAGAAATAAGGTTTTCCCCCACCAAAAGCTCAGGGTCAGCCACAGTAGCAGTGTTCAGAGGTGAAATGATTAGTCTGTGAGACTTGTGACCTAATCTGTGGATCCATCCATTTTGTGGGCTAATTATCTGAAAGGCCCACTATACTGAGAGGAGTGTGGGCAGGTGGAGTGTGGCCGGGGACATGCCCTGGGGAATCACATCTTGTCCCCTGCGAACTGTCCCCTCCCCCGCCCCGACCCTCTGGCTTCCATGAGCTAGGAATGCTTCCCCCCTTGTTCCCTTCCACCTCGGCGTCCCACCTCATCTCAGGCCGGCAGCAATGGGTCAGCTGGCCCCAGACCAAACCTCCAAGCCAGGAGGCCAGAGTGCATCTCCCCCTCTAGGTTGTTCTGGTCAGGCCTGTGGTAACTGTGGCAACCGTAGACTGACCCAGGGAGTAGGTGTTATGAGTGGATTGGACCCACAACCATTTCCTAAATTCACAGATTCTGTCATTTTCAGAGCTCAAGCCATTTCCTTCTAGATGGCCTGTTTCCATCCTCCCTCACCTAGAATGTGGTCTACTAGTGATTATTGAGATTCTCCAGCCATCCTGGTCCTGCCCATTTGCACACCACAGCTAGCTCCTAGGCAGACAGACCCATGGACCTCCTGCTGCCTACTGAGGAGAGAAGAGAGATTTTCTGAGGAGCCTGTTAGAAGTCCATTCTTATTTTTTTTTTTATGGACCACACTCAGAGGGCATGTTTCAGGCAGTCCTTCACATGCATCTTTGAGAAATCAGACTCACAATGATTTTTGTGATTCTCTCTCAGGCTCCAATAACCACCGCTCTACTCCCTACTTCTCTGAGATCAACTTTTTGGCTTCCACTAAGAAGTGAAAAACTGCTATTTCTCTTTATGTGTCTGGCTTATTTCACTTAATATAATGTCTCCCATGAGCTAGTTTTAAATAGAAACTGCACAACAAATTATTTTCTGTCACATTTAAATTTTATTCTGAAGAGATAATTCGAAATGGTCACATATGTTTATGTAAGAAAATGTTCATTAAAATATTTATAGGACTGGAGATTATCTGAATGTTTAGCCAAAGGTGAGAGAATAAGTTTATTTAAGAGAGATGTAAGCTTATTGATCATCTCAATAGATGCAGAAAAAGCATTTAACAAAATATAGCACCCCTACCTGTCAAAACAGTAGAAACACTAGTGACAGAAGGAACTTTGTAAAAGCATTGTAAAAGATATCTATGCTAAACCCAAGGCAGCATCATTCTAAGTAGAGAAAGGTTGAAAGCATTCACTCTAAAAACTGGAAGAAGACACGGTGCCCCCTCTTTCACCACTTCTATTCAACTTCATCCTTGAAATTGCCAGAGCCATTGGACAAAAAAAAGAAATTAAAGGTATACAAATAGGTCAAGAAAAATTCAAATCTCACTCTTTGCTGATAGGATCATGTCATCTTCTTAAATTTTTTATTAGAGCATAATAGTTATACATAGAAGTTAGGTTGATTTGGAAAAGATCCTACGTGCATGGAATCTAATTTACTCCATTCGGTCAGAACCCCCCATCTCCCTCCCCTTCCCGCCCCCATTCTCCTTTCGTTTGAGGAAATGAATCCCTAAGGTTAGTCAGCAAAACATTTCATTTATTGCCAAAGCAAAAATAAAAAAGAAAAAGTTCTTCTTTTAAGACTCTAGACTTATTTATTTTATTTTGTTTATATTTAGATTTTATTTTTTTTTATTTTTTTATTTTTTATTGGTTGTTCAAAACATTACAAAGCTATTGACATATCATGTTTCATACATTAGATTCAAATTGGTTATGAACTCCCATTTTTACCCCAAATACAGATTGCAGAATCACATCTGTTACATATCCACATTTTTACATAATGCCCTATTAGTATCTGTTGTATTCTGCTTCCTTTCCTATCCTCTACTATCCCCCCCTCCCCTCCCATCTTGTCTCTCTACCCCATCTACTGTATTTCACTTCTCTCCTTGTTTATTTACCCATTCCCCTCGAAACCTCTTATGAGTGCTTTAGTATAACAATGAGCATCTCCCTCCATTACCATGCAATTTCTCTTTTCTCTCCCTTTCCCTCCCACCTATTGTATCTGTTTAATGTTGATCTTTCCTTCCTGCTCTTCCTCCCTGCTCTGATCCTGGTTATTCTCATTATATCAAAGAAGACATTTGGTATTTGTTTTTTAGGGATTGGCTAGCTTCACTAAGTATAATCTGCTCTAGTGCCATCCATTTCCCTGCAAAATCCATGATTTTGTCATTTTTTAGTGCTGCGTAATATTCCATGGTGTATAAATGCCACATTTTTTTTTATCCATTCATCTATTGAAGGGCATCTGGGTTGGTTCCACAGTCTAGCAATTGTGAATTGTGCCGCTATGAACATCGATGTGGCAGTATCCCTGTAATAAGCTCTTCTAAGTTCTTCAGGGAATAGTCCGAGAAGGGCAATAGCTGGGTCAAATGGTGGTTCCATTCCCAGCTTTCCCAGGAATCTCCATACTGCTTTCCAAATTGGCTGCACTAGTTTGCAGTCCCACCAGCAATGTACAAGAGTACCCCTTTCCCCACATCCTCGCCAGCACTTGTTGTTGTTTGAGTTCATAATGGCTGCCAATCTTACTGGAGTGAGATGGTATCTTAGGGTGGTTTTGATTTGCATTTCTCTAACTGCTAGAGAAGGTGAACATTTTTTCATATATTTGTTGATTGATTGTATGTCCTCCTCTGAGAAGTGTCTATTTAGGTCTTTGGCCCATTTGTTGATTGGGTTATTTGTTTTCTTATTGTTTAATTTTTTGAGTTCTTTGTATACTCTGGATATTAGGGCTCTATCTGAAGTGTGAGGAGTAAAAATTTGTTCCCATGATGTAGGCTCCCTATTTACCTCTCTTATTGTTTCTCTTGCTGAGAAGAAACTTTTCAGTTTAAGTAAGTCCCATTTGTTGATTCTTGTTATTAACTCTTGTGCTATAGGTGTCCTGTTAAGGAATTTGGAACCCGACCCCACAATATGTAGATCGGAGCCAACTTTTTCCTCTATCAGGCGCAGAGTCTCTGTTTTGATATCTAGTTCCTTGATCCACTTTGAGTTAACTTTTGTGCATGGCGAGAGGAGGAGATTCAGATTCATTTTGTTGCAAATGGATTTCCAGTTTTCCCAGCACCATTTGTTGAAGATGCTATCCTTCCTCCATTGCATGCTTTTAGCTCCTTTATCAAATATAAGATAGTTGTAGCTTTGTGGATTAGTCTCTGTGTCCTCTATTCTGTACCATTGGTCCACCCGTCTGTTTTGGTACCAGTACCATGCTGTCTTTGTTACTATTGCTCTGTAATATAGTTTGAAATCTGGTATCGCTATACCGCCTGATTCACACTTCCTGCTTAGAATTGCTTTTGCTATTCTGGGCCTTTTATTTTTCCATATGAATTTCCTGGTTGCTTTATCTATTTCTACAAGAAATGCCGTTGGGATTTTGATTGGGATTGCATTAAACCTATAGAGAACTTTTGGTAATATCGCCATTTTGATGATGTTAGTTCTGCCTATCCATGAACAGGGTATATTTTTCCATCTTCTAAGATCTTCTTCTACTTCTCTCTTTAGGGTTTTGTAGTTTTCATTGTATAGATCTTTCACCTCTTTTGTTAGGTTGATTCCCAAGTATTTTATTTTCTTTGAGGATATTGTGAATGGAGTGTTTTTCCTCATTTCCATTTCAGAAGTTTTGTCGCTGATATACAGAAATGCCTTTGATTTATGCGTGTTAATTTTATATCCTGCTACTTTGCTGAATTCATTTATTAGTTCTAGTAGTTTTTTTGTGGACTCTTTTGGTTCTTCAAGGTATAGAATCATGTCGTCCGCAAAAAGTGATAATTTAAGTTCTTCTTTTCCTATTTTTATGCCTTTAATTTCTTTCGTCTGTCTAATTGCTCTGGCCAGTGTTTCGAGAACTATATTGAATAGAAGTGGTGATAGAGGGCATCCCTGTCTTGTTCCAGATTTTAGGGGGAATGCCTCTAATTTTTCTCCATTCAGAATGATGCTAGCCTGAGGCTTGGCATAAATAGCTTTTACAATGTCGAGGTAAGATCCTGTTATCCCTAGTTTTTCTAGTGTTTTGAACATAAAGGGATGCTGTACTTTGTCGAAAGCTTTTTCTGCGTCTATTGAGATGATCATATGGTTCTTATCTTTAAGTCGATTGATGTGGTGAATAACATTTATTGATTTCCGTATATTGAACCATCCTTGCATCCCAGGGATGAATCCTACTTGATCATGGTGTACAATTTTTTTGATGTGCCTTTGTATCCGATTCGCCAGAATTTTATTGAGGATTTTTGCATCTAAGTTCATCAGGGATATTGGTCTGTAGTTTTCTTTCTTTGAGGTGTCTTTGTCTGGTTTCGGAATCAGGGTGATGTTGGCCTCATAGAATGAATTTGGCAGAGCTCCCTCTTTTTCTATTTCCTGAAATAACTTGAAAAGTATTGGTATTAATTCTTCTTTAAAGGTTTTGTAAAACTCCGCTGTATACCCATCCGGTCCTGGGCTTTTCTTGGTTGGAAGTCTTTTGATTGCTTCTTCTATTTCATCTATTGATATTGGTCTGTTTAAGTTGTGGGTATCCTCCTGACTCAGTCTGGGCAAATCATATGACTTAAGGAATTTATCGATGTCTTCACTATCCTCTATTTTATTGGAATATAGGTTTTCAAAATAATTTCTAATTGTCTTCTGTATTTCTGTTGTGTCTGTTGTAATATTGCCTTTTTCATCCCGTATGTTAGTAATTTGAGTTCTCTCTCTTCTTCTCTTCGTTAGCATGGCTAGGGGTCTGTCAATCTTATTTATTTTTTCAAAGAACCAACTTTTAGTTTTGTTAATTTTTTCAATAGTTTCTTTTGTTTCAATTTCATTGATTTCCGCTCTGATTTTAATTATTTCTTGCCTTCTGCTACATTTGCTGTTGTTTTGCTCTTCCTTTTCTAGGGCTTTGAGATGGAGTGTGAGCTCATTTATTTGTTGGTATTTCCTTTTTTTGAGGTATGACCTCCAGGCGATGAATTTCCCTCTTAAAACTGCTTTCATTGTGTCCCATAGATTCCGATATGTTGTGTCTGGGTTTTCATTTATCTCTAAGAATTTTTTAATTTCCTTCTTTATGTCTTCTGTAACCCATTGATCATTCAGTAACATATTGTTCATTTTCCATGTGATGTAGGATTTTTCCTTCCTTCTTTTATCATTGATTTCCATTTTCATTGCATTATGATCAGATAAAATGCATGGTATTATCTCCACCCCTGTATATTTACTGAGGGATGCCCTATGACATAATATATGGTCTATTTTTGAGAAGGATCCATGTGCTGTTGAAAAAAAAGTATAGCCACTTGATGTTGGATGATATATTCTATATATGTCAGTTAAGTCTAGGTTGTTGATTGTGATATTGAGTTCTATAGTTTCTTTATTCAACTTTTGTTTGGAAGATCTGTCCAATGGTGAGAGAGGTGTGTTGAAGTCACCCATAATTATTGTATTGTGGTCTATTTGATTCTTGAACTTGATGAGAATTTCTTTCATGAACATCACAGCCCCATTATTTGGTGCATAAATATTGATGATTGTTATGTCTTGTTGGTGAATGGTTCCTTTTAACAGTATATAATGCCCTTCCTTATCCCTTTTGATTAATTTAGTCTTGAAGTCGATTTTATTCGATATGAGGATGGCCACACCTGCCTGCTTGCGAGGTCCGTGTGCGTGGTATATTTTTTCCCAACCTTTCACCTTCAGCCTGTGTATGTCTTTTCCAATCAGATGCGTCTCCTGGAGGCAGCATATTGTTGGGTTTGTTTTTTTAATCCATGTTACCAGCCTATGTCGCTTTATTGGAGAGTTTAAGCCATTAACGTTTAGAGTTACTATTGATGTATGGTTTGTACTTCCAGTCATGTTTGATTATTTATCTTCTTTTAGTTTGTTTCTCCTAGCTTAGCTTTCCCCCGCCCTCTGGCTTTATAGAGGCACTTCCCACTGATGGTTTTGGTTATTGTTTTTCATTTCTTCCTCATGTAATGTTTTGCTCAAGACGCTTTGCAATGCTGGTTTTCTGGCTACGAATTCTTTTAGTTTTTGTTTATCCTGAAAGATTTTTATTTCGTTGTCATACCTGAAGCTTAATTTTGCTGGATACAAAATTCTTGGTTGGCAACCATTGTCTTTCAGTGTTTGAAATACGTTGTTCCAGGATCTTCTCGCTTTTAGCGTCTGTGATAAAAAATCCGTTGTTAACCTTATTGGTTTACCCCTAAATGTAATCTGCCTCTTTTCTCTTGTAGCTTTTAATATTTTCTCTTTGTTCTGTATGTTGGATATCTTCATAACAATGTGTCTTGGCGTTGGTCTACTGTGATTTTGTGTGCTCGGTGTCCTGTATGCATCTACAATTTGTATATCTGTTTCCTTTTTTATTTCTGGAAAGTTTTCTGTAATTATTTCATTCAGCAGGTTACTCATTCCCTTGGTATTAATCTCTGTGCCTTCTTCTATCCCGATGACTCTCAAATTTGGTTTTTTTATATTATCCCAAATCTCTTGGATGTTTTTCTCGTCATTTTTTACCAGCCTATCTGATTTGGCTAGACTCCTTTCAAGATGATATATTTTGTCTTCATTATCTGACGTTCTGGCTTCTACTTGTTCCACTCTGTTGGTGATACTCTCGATAGAGTTTTTAATTTGGTTTACCGTTTCCTTCATTTCCAGAATTACATTTTGATTTTTTTTAATAATCTCTATTTCCTGATAAAGATGCTTAACTTCTTCTTTTATCTGTTTCTGTAATTCACTTTCAATGTGATCTTTAAGATTCTTTTCCATCTGTCTAAGGTGTTCCTTGAGATCTTTATATGGCCATTTTTCTGATGACTCTAAGTCCTCCTGAATATTTAGGCTGTCCTTCATTGTTTGTACTCCTTTTCTTCCTTGCTTTTTTATGCTCATGTTACTTCTTGTTCTGTTTGACTGCTGAGTTATTGTTTATTCTTATAAATTTATTGGATGCTTGGGAGGAGAGATAATAGAAGGGAAGGGAAGAAGTCACTAAAGAGAATGAGTGTAGGCAGGTAGAGTTCAGGAAAGGGGAAGTAAGAAAATTGAAAAGAAATGAAAAGACAGAAGAAAAAAGTGAAAAGAAAGAAAGAAAAGAACAAAAAATTAAGACTTTAAAACAAAAAAAATTATAGTGATAATAAAAAATGAAAATTAAAGTTTAAAAGATAATAGTAACCATAATAGAATAAAAAGAATTTAAAAAATTGAAACCATTAATAAGAAAGTTAAAGAACAACAACTAATCAACATCAAAAAGTAAAAAAAAATAAAATAAAATAAAATAAAAATAAAAATAAAAAAAATAAAAAGATAAAAAAATAGAAAAATTTAAAAAAGTACTAATAATAATCATTGAAAAATAATAATAATAATAAATGCAGTCATAGAGCTCGGTTAACTTCTCTTCCAGTAGGTGGAGCTATGCCCACTGGGCCAGGCTTCTTTTCTTGATAGGTAGGAACCAATCACTGTGCCTCAGCTCTTCTTCCCAGACTGTGAGGGTCTCCAATCCTGAGTACTTAGAGTCTTCTCTTGTGGTTCCTCAATCCAGGCCCCGCTCACCTGTGACGCTTACCACACTACTAGCTACACGCTGGGTCTGCTGCTCCTGGGAGCTCTGTTTTCATGGATGCCTGGCCACACCCTTTCTGTTTGCCTCCCTCAGACCCCAAGTTTGTATGGCTTGGGGCTGAGGGCCCCAGCGAACTTGTTTGCCCTCAGGTAGTGACTCCCCTGGTATCTGGTGCAAGGGACCTCTGTTGTCAGCACTGGTGGAAAGCAATAGCTGTGAGTTCTGCTCTGCAGGTCCCACGTCCCTCCTGATTCCCTGGGTCCGGCTATGGTGCTCAGTTGGTTTTTACCTCTATGAGTTCAGGTGGGACTAGTTATTTCAGTGGGATCGTTAGTGCTGAGACAGGAGAAGCAGGCGAACCAGAGCTTGCATGCCACTGATTCGTGCTCAGTGTGTGTTTTCTGAGGGGCCCCGGCTGCACGCCTTAGCTCCACGTCAGCTCAGCTTTGCCTAGTGATCCTGGGCAGGCAGGCTGTGGGCCACGCTCTGGCGCCGCGGTTGTCCGCGGCCTTAGCAGCGACGCTGGGACCTCCGTCGCTCCTCGGCCAGGTGCCTGTGTCCAAGCGGCTGCCGCCACAGCTCTCCAGCCCCTCCCTCCGGAGCGCGGGTCCCCTAGCAGGGGACTGCCAAGCAAGTCCAGAACTGTTTTTGCCCAAAGGTGCAGCAGGGAACACGCAACCCTTGCGTTCGGAGTCGTGGTCCCGCCTTCAGAGGATAGGACTCGGCACACAGCCCAGTTCCCGTCTCTAGGTGAGGCAGCAGGACGATGTAGTCAGAGCAGGAAGCAAATGGCGGCTTCCGCGGAGTGGATTTTCGGCCCCGAAACCACCGCCCAGCCAACAATCCCAATCCACTAACTCTCTTTGCATAGAAAATATTCAAAAAAAAAAAAAAAGGTGTTGTAATGAGGTTTCTTTGTCAGGTACTTACAATCCGCTGATGATTACGTATTCAGCTCCTCTGCCAGTAGCGAAGAGAAAGAGGCAGCAGATGGGCGCAGAGCACCCGCGGCTCTATATATTTAGATTTTAAAATTAGTTGTGCTTAACTGAAGCACCGACTTTCTATTGAAATTTAAACACTTTAAGCTTCTTAAAGCCCTGAGGTTTGGAATTTTAATGAAAGCTGTGTTGGCCTATTAATCATGTGCAATGAATTATTAGAACCAAAGACAAGAATGTCTGGGCATTGAAGATAATAAGACAGTTTACTAATATATGGTATTATCATCAGGTAACAAAGTATCACTACAAATAAGATTTATTACATGATAACTTTAATGAGTCAATTTCTTTTTTGTTTCTTAAATCATAATTGTTAATACATATTAAATGTTCAAATTCATGTACATTATGCAAAGTAAAGGGATTCATTGATGTTTCCCTACTTGCATTAATATATTCTGCATTAACTTCAATTCTTTTTTCTGTAAAATGGGGATAATAGGTTATCTTATAGGTTGTTGTGTAAACCAAATAAGTTAATGCATGTAAAAGTCTTATAGGCATTTAATAAGTGTTAGGTATTTTTATCTAATGTGTGTCTCTATTCGTTACTCAATTTGAAAAATCCTGATTGGATTCAGGTATGTAAAAATTCATCTTTTCAAAGAAATTCACTGAGTTTGATAGAATGGATTATCCGAAATTCAATCTAATTTTTACAGAAAACATGCCACTTTTAAACTACATTAAACAAGGTTTTGAAAGTCAGGCATTTATGTGTATTGAAGCAATCTAAGAAGACTCACAATCAAATTATTTTTCTATGAAATATGCCCTAGATGATTATGATGATTATGGTTATTATTATTGCAGAGCAGAGGGTTTACTATTAAGTTGATCTAATTCCTATGCAGCATTATATAAATTCTAAGAAGCAAGTACATATTGTGTCACAAAGTGTCATTCATGAGTTATGATTGTTAATAATGGATTCTAATGGTGACCATTATGATGATTCAATCTAATGCCCTACATTAATAAGGAGCATAGAGGATAAGGAAAATTATTTGGGTATCATCCTTCACCCTACCCCACACTTGTGACCTACAAGAAATTAGCCAGTAAAACCAAGAAAAAACTTATATGTAGATAAAATTATATAAACATACATTGAGAGATTTTTTTAATGTCCCATGAAATTGTCCCTACTGAACTGACCTTTATATTTAAGACCTTTACAATAGCAGTATGCACAACTTCAGAGATTGTATTTTTAAATCCCT
Organism: Ictidomys tridecemlineatus; assembly: GCF_052094955.1. NCBI lineage: Eukaryota > Metazoa > Chordata > Mammalia > Rodentia > Sciuridae > Ictidomys > Ictidomys tridecemlineatus. The sequence goes on from NW_027523134.1 coordinate 61,263, forward strand.
GAACATTTACGTTTAGTTTTCTCTTTTACACATCCACAGACCATGTACCAATTCCCCATAGTAAAATCTGCTGGATTTGCCTTCTATGTGGAATTTTATTTCTTTTTCTGAAAACATCTAGATATCTACCTATAAAAGAGATTTTCATATTGATCTTTTTGATATGGGGAGTTAAAAGAAAGTACATGTCACTGATTTCTAAATGACTTTAAGTTCATCCAGGTAGTTGATAGAGAAAACAGAGAATGTAAGAAATGTGAAGTACATGTAGCTTCCAGCTCCATTTCAAAGTTGATTTATTGTAAATCAATGCTAATAAGGTAAACTCTTGTTTAGGGAAATTATTTAGAGAAAGCGATACCTACAACTGAACTAGATAGTGTGGTGTTTTTAGTCATTTCTGGATAAACTTTTACTACAATTTTAGTGAACACCAAGTATCACAAAAATCCCTACTTTGTCTATTTTCTTCTCTACTTTCTCTATTCTCCTGGGGGATTTCATATTCACCCTTTGCTGTAACAGTTGCCTTCAAGACAATGACTCCTAAATCCACACCTGCAGTTCTAGGCTGTCTGTGAAGGGCATTTACACGTGATTATCACACAGATAACTCACATTCAACATTACTCATATCAAATCCACTAAAGCCTCCTCTACATCTGCTATTCCTCACATATTCCTGTTTTCCTGAGTGATCCCACCAGCTAGCCAGCCTTCCCAAACTGATTTGTTGTCTTTACCGTGTCCTCTTCAACTAGGACTTTAAAGTTCTCCATATCCTTCTCCATGAGGGCTTCAGAGATTCTCTCCCACCTTCAACACAGCACGTCTTCAGATACAGACCACTTTATTTTGATCTTGTTTTAGCACTCAGATCACTCTTTTGAACTAAACAGGTGTGTCTAAAACCTGGGGAACCAGGTTTCACAGTTATCGACCCCTGCTCCTTGGACTCATAAGCACAATTCCATGAGTGGGTCTATCTGGTGTTCTAGACCTAGAGATCTGATGATTTTCTATAACCCAGTCTATCTCCCTCCAGATGTCCCTGTTTTCAGTCTGCACTCACCTGAAAGAGATTTATGGTCCCCTATTGTTGATACTCTGCAATCGTTGATGTCCATGCTCATACCCAAGCCTGGTTTCCAGAGACAAACCTGGGCTCTCTGGTGGCCCATGGCATGGTGGGGGGTGGGAGGTTTTCCAAGGTTTTTATTGCCAAGTACCTTGCTTAGAAATCAGGCCTGACACAGCTTCACAGAGCCTAGTTCCGGCCCCATAGGCTGATACCCTGCCACCTCTCCTGAAGCCTAGCTGGAGTCTCTATAGAAACAGGGTACATCTCTATGGAAATGGGCTCCCTCCTCTTGCCCCAGTGTGATGCAGCTCTCAGAGAAGCTCAATAGTGAGGGTGTTTCCATTTATAGCAATTAGGATAACCAAGTGTTCTGAGCTTGCTGAGCCTTAGATGGCAGGTTCCTGCTATATTCTTTGAGATTTCTGCCATCAATGTTGCCTGAGATGCCAACTTGCCATTCCACTAACTATAAGAGAGTGTTCTCAGTCAAGAGCAATCCCACAACCAATAACACACACACACACACACACACACTCACACACACACACACATGCACACGCCCATCCATCATGGTGAGCAAGGCTTTGTATCTGTGATACAGACCGAATGCACCCACCAATCACATTCACTGCTTCAAACAAATTGTGATCAGGAAACAACTGATTTTACTTGTAAAATGTGATATGTCCTGGACTATCACTGTGGTAATAAATAAAGTAGAGAAATGCAAAAATATGGGAGGAAATACTTAACCTCTTAGAGACCTAAAAAAATATTTAGATGTCATTCCAACCAATCCTGAGTTAAAAATCATCTTGAAAAAATGCTTTCACTTCTATGTATCAATTTACTTTCTTACTTACTTACTTACTTAATTACTTACTGCAGTACTTGGGATTGAACCCAGTGGCACTGTACCATGAAGATATATCCCCAGCCCTTTCAATTATTTGGGGCGGGGGGCCTTGCAGAATTTCAAATTTATGATCCTCCTTCCTTAGTCTCCCAAGTACCAGGGATTACAGGCAGGTACCACTCTTCCCCATTAATTACTTATTTTTAAAATAAGGCTATTTTTAAAAATTAAACTATAATTTGTACTCAAAGAATGCACAGATCTAAAGTGTACAGGTTTATAATATTTTACATATATATGAACTACCAAAAATCAGGATATAAAACATTTCCATCTCTTTAGAAAATTTCTTCATGCTTCAACTGATATCACCCCTGAGCTAAAAAAAAAAAAAAGACCACCATTATTACTTGACCATTATAGATGTTTTGCTAATTTTTGATCTTTATTTAAATGAAACGTACAGTATATATTTTGTATCTGGCTTCTTTCACCCAGAAATTTTTTTTTAGATTTGTCAATGTCATTAATGTTCCAGTTTTTGTGTTTCTAAAGTAACTGAATTATTCCACTGCATGATAAACCGTGATTTGTCTTATGTCCTTCTGCTAAAGGCATAATATTTGTTTGAGTTATTATGAAATTTTACACAAGAATTTTTGTGAACTGTGCATTAATTTCCTTGGAAATAGGCTAGGAATGGGATTGTTTTGAATAGAATAACTACATATTTAACTAAATTAGAAATTTCTAAATATTTTTGAAAAGTAAGTGTATAGACTTCAAATTTCTCCTTGAGTATCTATCGAAATAGCTAGAAAGCATGTTGTTTTCATCATTATAATAACCAAAAAGAGCAGAAAAAATGCAAATTAATGACTTTCTTTGACTTTATTAGGGATGAAGATTATAAGGAAAACAACTAACCGAAGTCTTGGGAGAGATAAGCAACCAAAATAATCCAGGCATTTTTTTAACTATGGGAGAACCCACTAGATACATAGGAGTTTATTTATTTAAAAAAAACTCAAATTAAAACTAGTTAATGGATTGCTAAAGACTAAGTATAAACTGGTTTAAGAGCATAAAGACCCAGAGGGCTATAGACATAAGATGTTTGTATTTTTTCTTTTTCTCCATGGATTCCACCAAATGCTCCCAGGAAGATAGGGAAGTATTCTGAGAAAGTGTCTTTAACGGTATCATTTCTTGGATAGGTGGAGGGACAAAGAGCAGCAACAGCAGCCAAAACTCCTTCCAGACCCATTTCCTGATTTTTTGCATAGAACAAAAGCTGAAATCTTCAGGGGCAAGAGTAACAGAAACTGTTACATTAAGACACTCAACGGAAAACCTTTGCAGCTATGGAATGAACAGGCCAAAATGTCTAACGTCGGGAAGAATAAGCACTAGGCTCAGCCATATTGCTAGAAAGTGGGTCACTGTGAAGGCCATATCCCTGTGACTGAGTTTACAGTACCTAAGGCAGGGCTTCCTGGAAACATCAGAAATCCCTTCTCTGTTTCCCACTAGTCCACTAACATGCATTGACTGAAAATAACAGTAGAATACAGCTGAAAATTCTTCAAGAAATAGATTATCTCTGGAGAACAGCGAAAATAGAATACACAAAAGCAAGCAGGGAACAATATTAACAAACTCAACTCAGCCATATAGAATAAGGATAACATTACAGTAAATTGAGATCAATCCCAGAATGCAAGGCTGGTTCAATATTCAAAAATTCAATCAACCGAATTTCCATAGTAACAGACTAAATAAGAAAAAATATATGTCATTTCAATAGATGCAGAGAAAATAAGAAAATTCAATATCTATTTATGATAAAAAGTATAACTAAATGAAACTAGGGACAAAGTCCAGTGGTAGAGTGCATGCTTAGTATGCATAAGGCTCTGAATTCAAAACCCAGCATGCATACACCAAAAAAAAAAAAACTACTTGTAAAAAATGGATAGACATTTTCTAACTTGATAAAAGGCATTGAGTAAATGTAATGTGCCAGACACATAGCTTATATTATCTCAAAACTTTTTTCAGCAGTTGTGAAATAGACATCATTAATATCCTAAGCAAGGAACAAAATGAGGAATAGAGATGAGCTGACTTTTTTACAAACAACATCTAGTAAACAACAGATGAATTTCAATCAACATCTATCTAGACGAAGAACCTACTGTTTTACTATAATTTTTTCAGTTAAGATTGAAAAAGAAACAGAAATTTTAGTTCAAAACAATGGATCACGGATTAGCATGGGTAACATGATCGAAAATCAGTAATTGTATCAATCATTTTTTTTTAGGAAATGTAATGTTCGGTGAGGTAAATCTTATAATACAAAAGAAGAAAAATACCTAAGTATATATCATTTGTCAAAATTTCTTGTATCTTATAAAATTTTAAAAAATAAAAGTTTCTACTGAAAAAAATAGATCAATGTATTTAAAAGCAGGTGACTTATAATTTTACTTTTAAGAAATAATCAGAGATGATCACAGATACATATGTATGAAAACTTTTATTCCAATATTTATGATAGTAAATGGAATGGAAGGTTTCTATGTTCAATAAAAAGGGAGATATTAAGTTAATTTCATGTTAGGAAATTAAGATTACAAGGCAAACAACTAAATAGAGTACAACAATATTGGGAAATTTTGCTTTGGATATTTTAAAGATAGATAGAGGTAGAATGGGATGAATGCAAAGAGAGCTTTGATTTTGTGACGGGTTCTATTCTTCTTTCTTCTGAATAACTTTCTGCATTTTCTTCATTTTTGCACAATGAAAACTTATTACTTTTTGACCAAGTCTCCATTTATTCTTACAAAAGAGCACCCATGCAAAAGTCTGTGAGAAGTTACGCTCTCTCTAAAGTCACTCCTATACATCTCTTTCCAGAGTCTAGGCATCTCTGTATACAATATTATTTGCCATGCTGCTGCAGATTAACAAGCCTATTTGGGGTGCACTCAGTCCATTCTTGTCATGGTCTCTTTTTCTCTGTTTTGTAGCTATGAAAACATTGGAAATGAACTATCAATCATTTGTCACTGAATTCATCTTCTTGGGATTTTCCAACCACTCCAACCTACAGTGCTGGTTCTTTCTGCTCTTTCTGGTCATTTACCTGACCACTCTCCTGGGGAACATGCTCATAATCGTGGCCACCAGGGTCGGTCCTGCTCTCCACACTCCAATGTACTTTTTCCTCAGCAATTTGAGCTTCTTGGACGTCTGCTACACATCCACCACCCTCCCAGTACTGCTGGTGAACTTCTTCTGGGAGAAGAAGGCCATTTCTTATGAGGGCTTCCTTTCCCAGATCTTCTTCTTGGTGACAAGTGCTGGCACAGAAGGCGTCTTACTGGCTGTGTGGCCAGTATGACTGCTGTGTGGCCAACTGCCGTCCTCCTTAGTACCCAGTCATCATGAGTGTGAAGGTCTGTGTTAGCCTGGTGACTAGGTCCTGGCTGTGTGGGCTAGTGAATTTGGTCACACTCACGGTGCTGGCCATCTCACTCACTCATTGTGGGCCCCACCAGATCAGCCACTTTCTCTGTGAAACCCCATTGCTCCTGAAGCTCTCCTGCTCAGACACCTCTGTCAACGAGTCTGTGCTTTACGTTGTCATTGCCACCATGGTCCTGTGTCTCTGCCTTTTCACTGCAGGCTCCCAGGCACTCATCATGGTGGCCATCCTGGGGATTCCCTCTGCCCAGGGCAGGAGGAAGGCCTTCTCCACCTGTACATCCCCCCTCACTATCGTTGTGGTCTTATATGGAACAGCCAACTTCCACTATGACAGGCCCAGAGAAGGCTGGACATGGACACCCTGGTCTCTGTGCTCTTCTGTGTGGTGAGCCCTCTGTTGAGCACCGACATTCACAGCCTGAAAAGCAACGAGGTCCAGAGTACCCTAGGAAGATGGCTGGAGGGTGTGCATCCCTTTGCACGATCAAAGACTAGACCAATCTTCAAACTGGAGTATACAGTCATCTGAAAAAGATGCTTCCCAGGGACTTGTAGGCACCTGGTTAGAGAGTCTGTATCTGGAGCTTCAACTCCAACTCCCGCTTTTAAAATCTCTGAGACTCCTTTCTCTCCTCTCTTTTCACAAACACCCTTTTCCCAATTTCAGGTTCAAGTGTGTTGGACACCTTGTGTGGGTGTTCAGCACCATCTCTGTCTTTCTGTGTTCTCCCCACACCAGAGGGACAGAAAGTATGAGAACCTAGTTTCCCACACTCCCCTTCTTGCAGGCCTCCATTTTAGGAGGTTCATTCAAGATCAGCCAAACACTAGGCAGAGAGTAAGAAAGGAAAGGAAGAAAGCGGGTTCTTTTGGATCCCATAGCAGCAGCAGCAAACCAGCCCTTTTGAGGCAGGAACTAATCTCTTTGGTGCCAGGAGCTGTGTGTGCAGGCTCCTAGACAGCTGTTCCTGAATGTGGGTCACAGTAGCATGGAATGAGCGTCTCTTTCCAGGGAAGTTAGGGTTTTCATATATGGGGTGGTGTCACCTGCCCTATTTTCCTTTTTTCTTCTAGATCTCCCAACCATGTCATAACTTTATTCTTTGTCAACTTCCTCTACCCTAAGACATCAAGAGTTGTTCTTCATCTCTACCTGACCACGGTGGCACTGACCACAATAGTGGTTTACATCAGAGATGGTTCTAGATAACAGATCTGAGGAGGTAGGTTGGATGTCTGACCTGAGGGAATTGAATATGTTGATGATGTCCCATCTCATGGGGAAGGAGACCTGATAATTCCTGGTGTGCAATGACCCAACAGAGACTTTAAGTTATCGTGGCCTGAAATCAAATGTCTATGGAAAACTGAGCTTTGGAATAACACCATCGACCTTCAGGGTGGGAATGAACATTACAACATGACTACAGACTGCTGTTACTGACTGGAGTGGGAGACTTACAGAAAGAAAATGATAGGTATAAGCATTATATTCCTTCTTTAAGTCAGGTTCAGATCATCAGAAATATTTTCTCTCTGGAAACTGATAAAGGTTAATATCAGAATAAAACATCCATTTCTCCAAATTGCAGAAGTACAAAGAAAATTATAAATCCACAATTTCTCCAGGTCTCTCTTATGTCAATTAGGACATTAATGGGGGAATGATTGAGACCCTGTTAATAAGAATAGCAAAATACCAGTGGAATTAGACAAATCTCAGAGCCTTGAACCCTGAAATCTCCATTAACCCTCTTTGCTGTCAGAAGCAGCCCCTCCTTCCCCGAGAAGACTAGCTTTCCCTAAATTGAAGACCCTATGGTGACTCTACCTGGGCAGTTGTCTTTTCTTTTTTTAAGAGAGTGAGAGAGGAGAAGGAAGGAGAGGAGAATGGAGAGAGAGAGAGAGACAGAGACAGAGAGAGAGAGAGAGAGAGAGACAGAGACAGAGACAGAGAAAGAGAGAGAGAGAGAGAGAGAGAGAGAGAGAGAGAGAGAGAGAATTTTTAATATTCATTTACTAGTTCTCGGTGGACACAACATCTTTGTTGGTATGTGGTGCTGAGGATCGAACCCGGGCCGTACGCGTGCCAGGCAAGTGCAATACTGCTTGAGCCACATCCCCAGCCCAATTGTCTTTAAGATGCTCATCCATCATCCCACATTGTCACCAGACTCTTAATTGGGGTCTGATCCTAGAATGCCTCAGGTAAGAGTATAAAATATAGCCTAGGAGAGTATAAGGGTCACACCAAAATGAAAGGTAAATATTTTACTGTATTTTGTTAATAGGAGCCTTAAGAATATATAAGAGAGTTTGTTTGAGTCTTCTAGACCAAAGAAGTCAGGACATATTGCTGGATCATCTTGAATGCAGTCACAGGGACGTAATCACCAGAAATGTTAGGGTCAAGGATTTTCCTGAGCCACAGGGAGTGGCTATTAGACTCTCTTTGGTTGATGGACTGAAATCTGGACTCAGTGTTTGCTTAAGTTCAATGACCAATATGATCCTGGAATAATGGAGAGGATGGTGATCAGAAATAAATAAGGTGTTAGATGGCGTGTTTTTTGACTGCTCCCCTGGCCTCACAGCTGGATCTGGAGGAGGGCCTGGAGCACCAGCCTTCGCCAAGGCCTCGTGGACATGCGTTCAGAAGGCAGCACCAGATCCTTGTGAAACCCGCAGCCGCTGTCCTCGGCAGCCTGGGAAGACAGTAACAGATGGCATCGTTGAAACGGGCTCCCTGATTTCAGTGAGAATAAGTGCACCCTTAAGTAGAAGAGGCCATGTGGTGGAGCAGTGATCAGAACATTTGAATCTGTAGAGATTTTTGACAGTGGTAAATGATCGTGGTGTTTATAGATGGGAAAAAATGGGCACCCTCCTAGAATAGTGCCTGTCCCATGTAATGTGAAACTCTTCTTTTCACACTTCATTGGTGCATTGTAGTCGTCCATAATGGTGGGATTTGATGACACATATTTGAACATGCACACAAAATAACCGTGAACTTTGGCCAATATCATTCCAATATTTCTCTTTTCCTCACCTCCTCCCCTGGTGCCTTGACTCTACTGATCTTCCTTCAATTTTCATGATGAGACTCCCTTCCCAACTTTTCTTTCTTTTCCCCCTCTAGCTTTAACAGAGGAAAAACATACGGCCCTTAACTTTCTGAGTTGCTTATTTCCCTTAATGTTCTAAAGATCCATCCATCTTCCAGCATGAAATAATTTCGTTCTTCTTTATGGCTGAATGAAATTCCAGTGTGCATATACCAGATGTTCTTTATACATTCGTCCACTGATTTCACCTCGGCTGGTTCATGGGCATGTATGTGTCATTATATTATGATGACTTTGATCCGCTGTGATAAATACCAAGCAGAGGTAGAGCTGGGTCGCAGGGTGGTCAATGGCTACTCTTGAGGAGCCTCCATCGCGATTTCCGTGGTGGTTGTGCTGATTCACATGCCCACCAACAGGGTGAGAGTGCTCCTTTCTCTCCAATTCTCTCCTTGTCACACTCATTTTTTTGTATTCTTGGTAGTTGCCTTTGTCACTGAAGTGAGATGAAATCTCAGGGTAGTCTTGACTTGCAAGTATTTTCATATATTTGTTGGCCACTCACATATTTTATTCTAAGATGTGTCTGTTTAGTTCATTTAGTTTCCCATTTGGTAAATGGGTTATTTGATAATTGGGTTATTTAATAATTGTGGGTTTGATGTTAAGTTTTTTGAGTTCTTTATTAATATTCTGAATATTCATCCTCTTTTAGAAGAGTCCCTCATAAGAATTTTCTCCCTTTCCGTAGGTTCTCTCTTCATATTCTAATTGTCTCCTTTGCTGTGCAGAACCTTCTTAATTTGATGCCATCTTATTAGATAACTTTTGGTGTTATCTCCTGAGCTTTGGCATCCTATTGAGAAAGTCATTGCCTCTGCCTGTAGGTTGGAGTATTGACTTTGTTTTTTCCTAGAAACTGCATAATTTCTGGTCTAGTGCCTGGGTCTTTAATGCATTTTGAGTTGATTTTTTGCAGGGTAAGCAATAGTTCAGGTCTCATTCTTTGCATTTGGACAGGGTTGTAGAAGGACTCTTTCAGAGAGTAGATGTTAAAGTCTGGGGTGCAGAAGAACTGTTGCAGAGAGCAGAAGTTGGAGACTGAGGTGCATAAGGACTGTTACAGAAAGCAGAGTTTGGAGACTAGGGTGCACAAAAATCATTGCAGAGAGAAGAGTTTTCAGACTGAGGTGAAGAAGGACTGTTTCAGAGAGCAGATGTTGGAGACTTGGGTTCAGAAAGACTTTTTCAGAGAGCAGAGGTTGGAAACAAGGGTGCAAAAGAATGGTTGCAGACAGCAGAGGTTATAGACTGGGGTGCAGAAGGATCATTGCTGAGGTCAGAGTTTGGGAACTGAGGTGCTGAAGGATTGTTACAGAGAACAGAAGTTGAAGACTGGGGTGCAGAAAGACTGTTGCAGAGAGCAAAGTTTGGAGACTGTGGTTTAGAAAGACTGTTGCAGACAGCAGAGGTTGCAGACTGGGGTGCAGAAGGCCTGTTACAGACAGCAGAGGTTAGAGACTGTTGTGCAGTAGGACTCTTACATAGAGCATAGTTTGGAGACTTCGTTGCAGAAGGATCTTATAGAGAGCATAGGTAGGAGACTGAGGTTCAGAAGGACTGTTAGAGAGAGCAGAGGAAAAAACTGGGGTGCAGGGTGGTCGTTGAAAAGAATAGAGATTTCAGACTGGGGTGCAGAAGGACTGTTGCAGAGAGGCAATTTTGGAGACTGTGATGAAGAATGATTGTTGCAGAGAGCAGAGGTTGGAGACTGGGGTGAAGAAGGATCGTTGCAGAGAGCAGAGGTTGAAGACTGGTGTCAAGAAGGATTTTTATGGAAAGCAGAGTTTGGAGACTTGGTTGCAGAAGCATCTTACAGAAAGCAGAGTTTGGAGACTGAGGTGCAGAAGGACTGTAACGGAGAGCAGAGTTAGGAGACTGTGGTGCAGAAAGACTTATACAGAAAGCAGAGTTTGGAGACTAGGGTGCAGAAAGACCACTAGAGAGTGCAGAAGTTGGAGACTGCGGTACAGAAGGACGGTTACAGAGAGTAGAGATTGGAAATTGGGGAGCAGAAGGACTGTTTCAGAGAACAGAGTTTGGAGACTAGGTTACAGCAGGAGCGTTGAAGAAAGCAGCAGTTAGAGGCTGGGTTGGAGAAGGAATGTTACAGAGATTAGAGTTTGGAAACTGGGGTGCGGAAGGACCTTACAAAGAACAGAGTCTGGAGACTGGGTTGCACAAGGAGTTTTAAGGAGAGGAGATGTTGAAGACTGGGGTGCAGAAGGATCGTTGCAGAGAGCAGAGGTTGGAAACTGGCTTGCAGAAGGACGGTTGCAGAGAGCAGAGGTTGGTTACTGAGGTGCAGAAAAACTGTTACAGAGAGCAGAGGTTGGAGAGTGAGGTGCAAAAAAAACGTTGAAGAGAGCAGAAGTTGGAGACTGAAGTTGCAGAAGAATCGTTGCAGAGAGCAGTGGTAAAGACTTGGATGAAGAAGGATCATTACAGAGAGCAGATGTGGGAGACGTGGGTGCATAAGAACAGTTACAGAGAGAACTGTTTGGATACTAAGGTGAAGAAGCAATGTTGCCGAAAGCAGAGGTTGGAGACTGGGGTGCAGAAGGACTGTTGCAGAGAGCAGAGTTTGGAGACTGAGATGTAGAAGCACTGTTACACAGAGAAGACGTTGGAGACTGGGGTGAAGAATTATGATACAGAAAGCTGAGGGGGGAGACTGGGGTGCAGAAAGGCCGTTACAGAGAGCAGAGGTTGGAGACTGGCGTGCAGAAGAACTTTTTAAGAGAGCAGAGTTTGGGGACTGGGGTGCAAAGGCCTGCTACAGAGAGCAGATTTGGAGACTGGGTTGCAGAAGGACAGTTATAGAGAGAAGAGTTTTGAGGCTGGGTTGCAGAAAGACTGTTATAGAAAGCAGAGTTTTGAGGCTGGGTTGCAGAAGGATCTTACCGAGAGCACAGGTTGGTGACTGAGGTGCAGCAGGACAGTTACATAGAGCAGTGGTTGGAGACTTGGGTGCAGAAGGATCGTGCAGAGAGCAGAGGTTTAAGACTGAGGTGCAGATGTACTGTTACAGAGAGCAGAGGTTGGAGACTGAGGTGCAGAAGGATGGTTACAGAGAGCAGAGTTTTGTGACTGAGGTACAGAAGGATTGTTACAGAAAGCAGAGGTTAGAAATTGGGGTCCAGAGGGACCGTTACAGAGAGCAGAGGTTGGAGACTGCGGTATACAAAGAGTGAAACAGAGAGCAGAGTTTAGATAATATGATGCAGAAGGACTGTTACAAAGAGCAGAGGTTGGAGACTGGAGTGCAGAAGGACTGTTACACAGAGCAGAGGTTGAAGACTGGGGTGTAGAAGGACTGTTGCAGAGGGCAGAATTTGGAGACTTGGGTGCAGAAGGACTGTTGCAGAGAGCAGAATTTGGAGATGGAGGTGCAGAAAGACTGTTAAAGTGACCAGAGTTTGGAGACTGGGGTGCAGAAAAACTGTTGCAGGGAGAAGGTGTTGGTGACTTGGGTGCAGAAGGACTTTTGCAGAGAGTAGAATTTGGAGACTGCGGTGCAGAAGGGCTGTTGCAGATAGCAGAGGTTGGAGACTGGGGTGCAGAAGGACTGATACAGAAATCAGAGGTTGGAAACTGAGGTGCAGAAAGACCATTACAAAGAGCTGAGTTTGGAGACTGCAATACAGAAAAATGTTTACAGAGAGCAGAGGTTGGAGACTGGAGTGGAGAAGAACTGTTTCAGATTGCAGATGTTGGAGACTGGTTTGCAGATGATCTTTTGCAGAGAACAGTGGTAGGAGACTGAGATGCAGAAACAATGTTAAAAAGAACAGAGTTTGGACACTGGGGTGAAGAAGGACTAATACAGAGAGCAGAGTTTGGAGACTGTTGTGCAGAAGGCCTGTTACAGAGAGCAGAGGTTGGAGACTGGGTACAAAAGGGCTGTTAAAAAGAGCAGAGTTTAAACACTGGGTTCAGAAGAATATTACGTAGAGCAGAGTTTGGAGACTGTGGTGCAGAAGGATTGTTACAGAGAGTAGAGGTTGGCGACTGGGGTGCAGTAGGATTATTGCAGAGAGCAGAGTTTGGATACTGTTGTGCAGAAGGATCATTGCAGAGAGCAGATGTTGGAGACTGGGATGCAGAAGGATCGTTCCAGAGATCAGAGATTGGAAACTGGCTTGCAGAAGGAGTGTTACACAGAGCAGAGGTTGAAGACTGGAGTGTAGATAGATTGTTGCAGAGTGCACAGTTTGGAGACTGGGGTGCAGAAGGACTGTTATAGAGAGCAAATTTTGGAGACTGAGATGCAGAAGGACTGTTACAGCGAGCAGAGGTTGGAGACTTGAGTGCAGAAAAACTGATACAGAAAGCAGAGGTTGGAGACTTGGGTCCAGAATGAACCTTACAGACAACAGAGGTTGGAGACTGCAGTACATAAGGACTGTTACAAAGAGCAGAAGTTGGAGACCAGGGTACAGAAGGACTGTTGCAGAGAGCAGAGGTTGGAGAATGGGATGCAGAAGGACTGTTTCAGTGAATAGATGTTAAAGACTGGGGTGCAGAAGAAGTGTTTCAGAGAGCAGAAGTTGGAGACTTGGGTGCAGAAGGATTGTTGCAGGGAGAAGAGGTTGAAGATTGAGGTGCAGAGAGAATGTTACAGAGAGAAAAGTTTTCAGACTGGGGTGCAGAGTTACTGATACAGAATGCAGAGGTTAAGACTGGAGTGCAGAAGGACCGGTACACAGAGAAGAGGTTGGAGACTGTGGTACAGAAGGACTGTTGCATAGAGCAGGGGTTAGAGAATTGGGTGCAGAAGAACTTTTACAGAGAGCAGTGGTTAGAGAATGGGGTGAAAAGGTAAGGTTGCAGAGTTCAGAGATTTGAGAAAGAGGTGCAAAAGTACTGTTACAAAGAGCAGTGGTTGGAGACCATGTTTCAGAAAAACTTATACAGAAAGCAGAGGTTTGAGACTGGGGTGCAGGAGGACCATTACAGAGAGCAGAGGTTGGAGACTGTGGTACAGAAAGACTGTTACAGAGAGCAGAGGTTTGAGACTGTGGAGTAGAAAGACTGTTGCAGAGAACAGATATTGGAGACTGGGTTGCAGCCGGACCCTTGAAGAAAGCAGAGGTTTTAGACTGAATTGGAGAAGGAATGTTACAGAGAGCAGAGTGTGAAAACTGGGGTGCAGAACGACCTTACAGAGAACAGAGGTTGGAGACTGTGGTGCAGAAGGAGTGTTAAGGAGAGAAGACTTTGGAGACTGGGGTGAAGAAAGACAGTTTCAGAGAGCAGATGTTTGAGACTGCGGTGCATAAGGATCGTTGCAGAGAGCAGAGGTTGGAGACAAGGGTGCAGAAGGACATTTGCAGAGAGCAGAGGTTGGAGTCTTAGGTGCAGAAAAACAGTTACAGAGAGCAGAGTTTGGAGACTCGGGTTCAGAAGGATCATTGAAGAGAGCAGAAGTTAGAGACTGAGTTGCAGAAGAATCCTTGAAGAGAGCAGAGTTGGAGACTGGGATGCAGAAGGATCGTTACAGAGAGAAGAGGTGGGAGACTGCGGTGCAGAAGGATTGTTACAGAGAGCACAGGTTGGAGACTGGAGTGCAGAAGGAATGTTGCAGAGAGGAGACGTTGGAGACTGAGATACAGAAGGACTGTTACACAGACCAGACGTTTGAGACTGGGGTGAAGAATTATGATACAGAAAACAGAAGTGTGAGACTGGGGTTCAGAAGGACCATTACAAAGAGCCGAGGTTGCAGACTGGCGTGCAGAAGGATTATTTCAGAGGGCAGATTTTGGAGACTGGGGTGCATAAGGCCTGATACAGAGAGCAGAATTTGGAGACTGGGTTGCAGAAGGATCTTACAGAGAGAAATGGTTGGTGACTGTGGTGCAGGACGAATGTTACAGAGAGAAGTGTTTTGAAACTGGGGTGCAGAAAGATAGTGTAGAGAGCAAAGGTTTCAGACTGAGGTGGAGAAGGAATGTTACAGAAAGCAGTGGTTGGAAATTGGGATACAGAGAGACCATTATAGAGATCAGAGTTTGGAGAGATTGGTATATAAAGACTGTAACAGAGATCAGAGGTTGGAGTATATGGGGCAGAAGGACTATTACAGAGAGCAGAGGTTGGAGACTGGGGTGCAGACGAATTGTTACAGAGAGTAGAGGTTGGAGACTGGGGTGCAGAAGGACTTTTACACAGAGTAGAGGTTGAAGACTGGGGTGCAGAAGGACTGTTGCATAGAGCAGAGGTTGGAGACTGGGGTGCAGAAGGACTGTTGCAGAGAGCAGAGGTTTAAGACTGAGGTACACAAGGATCATTGCAGAGAGCAGAGATGGAGTTGGGATGCAGAAGCACTGTTACACAGAGCACACATTGCAGATTGGGGTGCAGAAGGAATTTTGCAGACACCAGAGGTTTTAGACTGGGGTGCATAAAGACTGTTGCAGATAGCAGAGTTTGGATATGAGGTGCAGAAAGACTGTTACAGAGAGCAGAGGTTGTACACTGGCGTGCAGAAGGACTGATACAGAAAGCAGAGTTTTGAGACTGGGGTTCAGAAAGACCGTTTCAGAGAGAAGTGTTTGGAGACTGCGGTACAGAAGGACTGTAACAGAGAGTAGAGTTTGGCGACTGGGGTGCAGAAAGAGTGTTGCAAAGAACAGAGTTTGGAGACTGAGTTGCAGAAGGATTGTTTCAGAGAGCAGAGTTTTTAGAAAGGTTTTAGAAGGATGTTACAGAGAGCAGAGATTGTAGACCGAGGTGCAGCAGGACTGTTACAGAGAGAAGAGGTTGGGGACTGGGGTGCAGAAGGATTGTTATAGAGAACAGACTTTGAGGACTAGGGTGGAGAAGGCCTGTTACGGAGAGGAGAGTTGGAGAAGGCGTGCAGAAAGACTGTTACAGAGGGCAGAATTTGGAGACTGGGTTGCAGAAGAAACTTACAGAGAGCAGATGTTGGAGAGTGAGGTGCAGAAGGACTGTAACAGAGATTAGAGGTTGGAGACTGAGGCACAGAAAGATTGTTACAGAGAGCAGAGTTTGGAGACTGGGGTTCAGAACGACTTTTGCAGATACCAGAGGTTGGAGACTGGGGTGTAGAAAGACTGTTGCAAAAACCAGAAGTTGGAATCTGGGGTGCTGAAGGACTGTGGCAGAGTGCAGATGTAGGAGACTGTGATGCAGACGGACTGTAACAAAGAGCAGAGGTTTGCGACTGGGGTGCAGAAGAACTGATAAAGAGAGCAGAGTTTGGAGACTGGGGTGCAGAAGGCCTGTTACAGAGAGCAGAGTTTTGAGACTGGGGTGCAGAAGGATCGTTGGAGATAGCAGAGTTTCCAGACTCAGGTGTAGAAAGACTGTTGCAGAGATTAGATGTTGGAGACTTGGGTGCAGAAGGACTGTTACAGAGAGGAGATGTTGGAGACTTGGATGCAGAAGGATCGTTGCAGAGAGCAGAGTTTGGACACTGGGGTGCAGAAGGATTGTTACGCCGAGCAGAGGTTGTAGACTGAGGTGAAGAAGGACTGTTACAGAGAGCAGATATGGAAGACAGAAGTGCAGGACTGATACAGAGAGCAGATATGAGAGACAGGGGTGCAGGACTGATACAGAGAAGAAGTTGAAGACTGAGGTACAGTGGACTGTTACAGAGAGCAGAGGTTGGAGACTCGGGTGCAGAAGGACTATTGCAGAGATCAGAGTTTTCAGACTAAGGTACAGAAGAACTGTTGCAGAGAGCATATGTTGGAGAATGGGGTGTACAAGGAATGCTGCAGCGAGCAGAGTTTGGAGACTGGTGTGCAGAGCATCTTTGCAGAGAGCAGAGGATGGAGACTGGGGTGCAGAAGGTCTGATACAGAGAGCAGAGGTTGGAGACTGGGGTGCAGAAGGTCTTTTAAAGAGAGCAGAGTTATGAGAGTGAGGTGCAGAAGAACTGTCACAGAGAGCAGAGTTTGGAGACTGGGTTGCAGAAGGATCTTACATAGAGAAGAGTTTGGAGACTGAGGTCTACAAGCACAGTTACGGAGAGTAGAGGTTGGAGACTCAGGTGCAGAAGGGCCGTTGCAGAGACCAGAGGTTGGAGACTTAGGTGCAGAGGATTGTTACATAGAGCAGAGTTTTGAGACTGGAATCTATAAGGACTGTAACAGAGAGCAGAGGTTTGAGAGTAAGGTGCAGAGGGACAGTTACACAGAGCACAGGTTGGAGAATAGGGTGCAGATGGACTGATACAGAAAGCAGAAGTTGGAGACTCGGGTGTAGAAGTACCCTTACAGAGATCAGAGGTTGGAGAATGCAGTACCAAAGGACTGTTATAGAGAGCAGAGGTTGAAGACTGGGGTGGAGAAGGACTGCTGCAGAGAGCAAATTTTGGAGACTGGGGTGCAAAAAGACAGTTGCAGAGAGCAGAGGATGGAGACTGGGTTGCAGAAGGACTGTTGCAGAGAGAAGATGTTGCAGACTGAGTTGCAGAAGAACTGTTAGATAGGGAAGAGTTTGGTGACGGTGGTGCAAAATGATTTATAGAGAAAGCAGAGGTTGGATACTTGTGTGCATAAGGACCCTTACAGAGAACAGAGGTTGGAGAAGGCGGTACAGAGGACTGTTACAGAGAACAGAGGTTGGAGACTGGGGTTCAAAAGAACTGATGTAGAGAACAGAGGTTGGAGACTGGGGTGCAGAAAGATCGTTGGGGCGAGCAGAGTATGAAGACTAGGGTGTAGAAGGACTGTTGCAGAGAGCAGAGGTTGGAGACTGAGTTGCTAAAGGACTGCTTAAGAGACCAGATGTTGGAGACTTGTGTGCAGAAGGACTGTTGCATAGAGCAGAGATTTGAGACTCAGGTACAGAAGGACTGTTACAGAGAGCAGAGGTTAGACACTTGGGTGCAGATGGATTATGACAAAGAGCAGAGTTTTCAGAGGTACAGAACAACTGTATCAGGAAGCAGATGTTGGAGACTAAGGTTCACAAGGACTGTTGCAGTGAGAAGAGGTTTCAGACTGGTGTACAGAAGGATTGTTGCAGAGAGCAGAAGTTGGAGACTGAGGTGCAGAAGGATCGTTGCAGAGAGCAGAGGTTCAAGACTGGGGTGCAGCAGGATCGTTACAGAGAGCAGAGTTTGGAGACTGGGATGAAGAAGGACTTTTACAGGGAGCACAGGTTGGAGAATGGGGTGCAGAAGGAATGTTGCGGAGAGCAGAGTTTGGAGACTTGGGTGCAGAAGGACTGTTGCAGAAAGAAGATTAAAGACTGGGGTGCAGAAAGACTGTTTCAGAGGGCAGACTTTAAAGACTGAGTTTCATAAAGATCTCACAGAGAAAAGAGTTTGGAGACTGAGGTGCAGAAGGACTGTTACATAGAGTGCAGTTTCAAGATTGAGGTGCGGAAGGAATGTTACAAAGAGAATAGGTTGGAGACTGGGGTGCAGACGGACTTTTAAAGAGAGAACAGGTTTGATACTAGGGAGCAGAAGGAATGTTGCAGCGAGAAGAGGTTGGAGACTAAGGTGCAGAAGGACTGCTGCTTAAAGCAGAGTTAGGAGACTGAGGTCCAGAAGGACTGTTACAGAGAGCAGAGGTTGGAGACTGGGGTGCAGAAGGATTATTGCAGAGAGCAGAGTTTTCAGACTGAGGTACAGAAGAACTATTGCAGAGAGAAGATGTTGTAGACTGGGTTGCACAAAGACTGTTGCAGAGAGCAAAGGTTAGAGACTGGGGTGCAGAAGGATCGTTGCAGAGAGCAGACGTTGGAGACTGGGGTGCAGATGGACTGATACAGATAGCAGAGTTTGGAGACTGGGGTGCAGATGGCCTGTTACAGAGAGCAGAATTTGGAAACTAGGATGATGAAGGACTGCTACAGAGAGTAGATATTGGAGACTGGGTTGCAGAAGGATCTTAAAGAGAGCAGAGGATGGAGACTGAGGCGCAGAAGCACTATTACAGAGAGTAGAGGTTGGAGACTGAGGTGCAGAACGACCGTTGCAGAGAGCAGAGGTTGGAGACTGAGGTGCATAAAGATCGTTACAGAGATCAGAGTTTGGACACTGGGGTTCAGAAAGATTGTTGCAGAGAGCAGAGGTTTTAGACTGTGATGTAGAAGGACTGTTGCAGATAGTAGACTTTGGAGATTTGGGTGCAGAAGGACTGTAGCAGAGAGCAGAGGTTGGAGACTAAAGTGCAGGACAGTTACACACAGCAGAGGTTGGAGACTGTGGTGCAGAAGGACTGACAGAGAAAGCAGAGGTTGGAGTTTCGGGTGCAGAAGTACCCTTAGAGAGAGCAGAGGTTTGAGAATGCAGTATAGAAGGACTGTTACAGAGAGCAAAGTTTGGAGAGTAGGGTGGAGAATGACTGTTGCAGAGAGTAGATGTTGGAGACTGGAGTGCAAAAGGACTGTTGCAGAGAGCAAAGGTTGGAGACTAGGGTGCAGAAGGTCTGTTGCAAAGAGCAGAGGTTGGAGACTGATTTGCAGAAGGACGGTTACAGAGGGCAGAGTTTGGAAACTGTGGTTCAAAACGACTGATAATGAAAGCAGAGGTTGGATACTGAGGTGCATAAGGACCCTTTCAGAGAACAGAGGTTGGAGACTGTGGTACATAAGGACTGTTACAGAGAGGAGAGGTTTGAGACTGGGGTGCAGAATAACTGAGTAGAGAATAGAGTTTAGAGACTGGGGTGCAGAAGGATAGTTGGGGTAATCAGAGTATGGAGACTGGGGTGTAGAAAAACTGTTGAATAGAGCAGTGATTGGAGATTGAAGTACAGAAGGACTGTTACAGAGAGTAGAGTTTGTAGACAGGGTTGCAAAGGTGTATTACAGAGAGCGGAGTTTTCAGAATGAGGTACAGAAGAACTGTTGCAAAAAGCAGATGTTTGAGAATGGGGTTCACAAGGACTGTTGCAGCTAGAGGAGGTTTGAGACTGGGATGCAGAAGGATCATTGCAGCGAGCAGAGGTTGGAGACTGAGGTGCAGAAAGGTGGTTGCAGAGAGCAGAGGTTCGAGACTGGGGTGCAGGAGGATTGTTACAGAGAGCAGAGTTTGGAGACTGGGGTGCAGAAAGACTTTTACACAGAGCACAGTTTAAAGACTAGGGTGCAGAAAAAATGTTGCAGAGAGCAGAGGTTGGAGACTTGGGTGCAGAAGAACTGATGTAGAAAGCAGAGTTTGGAGACTGATGTGCAGAAGGACTGTTGCAGAGAGCAGAGGTTAAAGACTGGGTGCAGAAGACAGTTACAGATAGCAGACGTTGGAGACTGGGTTTCAGAATAATCTTAAAGAGAAAAGAGTTTGGAGACTGCGAGCAGAAGGACTGTTACAGAGAGCGGATGTTTGAGACTGGGGTGCATAAGTATCATTACAGAAAGCAGAGGTTGGAGTCCGGGGTGCAGACAGACTTTTACAGAGAGCATAAGTTTGATACTGGGTGCAGAAGGAATGTTGCAGAGAGCAGAGGTTGGAGACTGGGGTTCACAAGTACCGTTAAAGAGAGCATAGGTTGGATACTGGGGTTTAGAAGGACTGTTACAGAGAGCAGAGATTGGAGACTGGGGTGTAGAAGGACTGTTGCAGAAAACAGAGTTTGGAGACTGGGGTGCAGGAGGACCGTTTCAGAGAGCAGAGTTTGGAGACTAGGTTCCAGAAGGACTGTTACAGCGAGCAGGGGTTGGAGACTGGTGTGCAGAAGGATCTTACAGAGAGCAGAGATAGGCGACTGGGGTGAAGAAGGACTGTTTAGGAGAGCAGAGGTAGGAGACTGGGGTGCAGATGGATCGTTGTAGAGAGTAGAGGTTGGAGACTGGTGTGCAGAAGGCCTCTTAGAGAAAGCAGATGTTGGAGACTGGGTTGCAGAAGGCCTGTTACAGAGAGCAGAGTTTGGAGACTGGGGTGCAGATGGACTGTTACAGAGATCAGAGGTAGGAGACAGAGGTACAGAACCCAAGTCTCCAAATTCTGCTCTCTGCAACGATCCTTCTGCACCACAGTCTCCAAAGTCTGCTCTCTGTAACAGTCCTTCTGCACCCCTTTCATGAAACTCTGCTTTCTGTAACCGTCATCTGCATCTCAGTCTCAGAAGGTGCAGAAGTACTGTTACAGAAATAAGAGTTTGGATACAGGTGCAGAAGGACCCTTGTTTTCAGAAAGGTCTTACAGAGAGCAGAGGTAGTAGACAGAGGTACAAAAAGACTTTTACAGAGAGCAGAGGTTGGAGACTGGGGTGCAGAGGGATTGTTGCAGAGAGCAGATTTTTCAGACTGACGTACAGAAGAACTGTTGTAGAGAGCAGATGTTGGAGACTGGGTTGCACAAGAACTGTTTCAGGCAGCAAAGGTTGGAGACTGGGGTGCAGAAGGATTGTTGCAGACACCAGAGGTTGGAGACTGGGGTGCAGATAAACTGATACATAGAGTAGAAGTTGGAGACTGGCGTGCCCAAGGCCTGTTACAGAGAGCAGAGTTTGGAGACTGAAGTGCAAAAGCACTGTTTCAGAGAGTTGAGGTTGGAGACTGAGGTGCAGAAGGACCCTTGCAAAGAGCAGAGTTTGGAGACTGAGGTGGAAAAGGATAGTTACAGAGAAAAGAGGTTGGATATTGGGGTCCAGAAGGACTGTTAAAGAGAGCAGAGGTTGGAGACTTGGTGGAGAAGGACTGTTGCAGAAAGCAGGTGCTGGAGACTGGGATGCAAAAGGACAGTTGCAGAGAGAAGAGGATAAAAACTGGGATGCAGAAGGATCCTTGGGGCGAGCAGAGTATGGAGACTTTGCTGTACAAGGACTGTTACACAGAGCAGCGGTTGGAGACTAGGGTTTAGAAGGACTTTTTCAGAGAGCAGATGTTGGAGACTTGGATGAAGAAGAACTGTTGCATAGAGCAGAGGATGGAGACTGAGATGCAGATGACGGTTACAGAAAGCAGAGTTTCATGACTGGGGTGCAGAAGGACTGTTACAGAGAGCAGACTTTGGAGACTGTGGTGCAGAAGGATCGTTGCAGAGAGCAGAATTTGGAGACTTGGGTTCAGAAGGATGGTTAGAGAGAGAAGAGGTTGGAGACTGTGGTGCAGAAGGACTTTTACTGAGAGCACAGGTTGGAGACTGGGGTGCAGAAGGACTTTAACAGAGAGCACAGGTTAAAGACTGAGGTGCAGAAAAACTGTTGAAGAGAGCGAAGTTAGGAGACTGGGTTGCAGAAGGAGTGTTGCAGAGAGCAGAAGTCTGAGACTGAGTTGCAGAAGGACCCTTACAGAGAGAAGAATTTGGAGACTATGGTACAGACGAGTGTTACAGAGAGCAGAGGTTGGATACAGGTGTGCAGAAGGGTCTTACAGCGAGCATAGGTTGGAGACTGGGGTGCAGAAGGATCGTTGCAGAGAGCAGAGGTTGGAGACTGGAATGAAGAAGGACTAATACAGATAACAGAGGTTGGAGACTGGGGTGCAGAAGGCCTGTTAAAGAGAGCAGAGTTTGGAGACTGGTGTGCAGAAGGACTGTTACAGAGAGCAGAGTTTTAATACTGGGTTGCAGGAGGATGTTACAGAGAGCAGAGGTTGGAGACTGAGGTGCAGAAGTACTGTTACAGAAAGAAGAGTTTGGATACAGGTGCAGAAGGACCCTTGCAGAGAGCAGAGGTTAGAGATTGAGGTGCAGAAGTCCCATTACAGAGAGCAGTGCTTGGATACTGGCGTACAGATGGACAGTTACAGAGAGCAGAGTTTAAAGACTGAGTTGCAAAAGGATCTTACAAAGAGCAGAGTTTGGAGACTGAGGTACAAAAGGACTGTTACAGAGAGCAGAGTTTCAAGACTGAGGTGCATTAGGATCATTGCTGAGAGCAGAGTTTTAAGTCTGATGTGCAGAAGGACTGTTTTACCGAGCTTGAGTTTTGAGACTGAGGTACAGAAGAACTGTTATAGAGAGCAGAGGTTGGAGACTGGGGTGCAGAAGGACTAATACAGAAAGCAGAGCTTGGTGACACGGTGCAGAAGGACTGTTGCAGAGAGCAAAGTTTGAGATTGAGGTGGAGAAGGACTGTTGCAGGGAGCAGATGTTAGAGACGGGGGTGCAGAAGGACTGTTGAAGAGAACAGGGATTGTAGACTGGGGTGCAGAAAGACTATTGCAGAGAGCAGAGGTTGCAGACTGATGTGCAAAAGGACTGTTACAGAGAGTAGAGTTTGGAGAATGTGGTGCTGAAGGACTGATACTGAAAGCAGAGGTTGGAGACTGGGGTGCAGAAGGACCCATTCAGAGAACAGAGGTTGGAGACTGTGGTACAGCAGGACTGTTAAACAGAATAGAGTTTGGAGACTGGGGTGCAGAATAACTTTTGTAGAGAACAGAGGTTGGAGACTGGGGTGCAGAAAGACCATTGCATATAGTAGAGGTTTGAGACTAGATTTCAGAAGTAACATACAAAGAGGAGAGTTTGAACACTGAGGTGCAGAAGGACTGATGCAGAGAGCAGAGGTTGGAGTCTGAGGTGCAGAAAGACTGTTACAGAAAGCAGAGTATAGAGACCGGGGTGCAGAAGGACTGATACAGAAAGCAGACTTTGGAGACTGGGGTTCAGAAGGACCGTTACAGAGATAAGAGGTTGAAGACAGCAGTATAGAAGGACGGTTACAGAGAGCAGAGGTTTGAGATTGGGGTGGAAAAGAAATATTGAAGAGAGCAGATTTCCGAGACTTGGCTGCAGAAGGACTGTTGCAGCGAGCAGAGGTTGAAGACTGGGGTGCAGAAGGACTGTTGCAGAGAGCAGAGTTTGCAGTCTGAGGTGCAGAAGAACCATTACAGAGAACAGAGGTTGGATACTGTGTAACAGAAGAACTGTTACAGGGAGCAAAGTTTGAAGACTGGGGTGCAGAATAACTGTTGAGGAGAACAGAGTTTGCAGAGTGGGGTGCAGAAGGACCATTGCAGATAGCAGAGGTTGGATACTGGGTTTCAGAACGATCATACATGAAGTAGAGTTTGGACACTGAGGTGCAGAAGGACTGATGCAGAGAGCAGAGGTTGGAGTTTGGGGCACAGTAAGACTGTTGCAGAGAGCAGAGGTTGGAGTCTGAGGTTCAGAAAGATTGTTACAGAGAGCAGAGTTTAGAGACCGGGGTGCAGAAGAAATGATACAGAAAGCAGAGTTTGGATACTTGGGTTTAGAAAGACTGTTAAGGAGAGCAGAGGTTGGAGAATGAAGTACAGAAGGACGGTAACACAGAGCAGATGTTGGAGACTGGGGTGGATAAGGACTGTTGCAGAAAGCAGATTTTGAAGACTGGGGTGCAGAAGGACTGTTGCAGAGAGCAGAGGTTGCTGAGTGAGGTGCAGAAGGACTTTTACAGAGAGCGAAGTTTGGAGAATGGGGTGCAGAAGGAACCTTACAAAGAAAAGAGGTTGAAGACTATGGTACAGAAGAACTGTTGTAGAGAACAAGGTTGGAGACTGGGGTGCATAGGGACTATTGCAGAGAGTAGACTTTAGAGACTGTGGTGCAGAAGGAATGTTACCGAGAGAAGAGTTTGGAAACTGGGGTGCAGAAGAAGCTTCCAGTGAAAAAAGTTTGGAGACTGGGGTGAAGAAGGATTGTTGCAGAGAGCAGACGTTGGAGACTTGGGTGCAGAAGAATCCTTACAGAGAGCAGAGGGTGGAGACTGGGGATGCCGAAGGACTGTTACAGAGAGCAAAGGTTGGAGTCTGGGTTCAGAAGTACTGTTTCAGAAAGCAGAGTTTGGAGACTGGTTTTCAGAAGAATCTTACAGAGAGCAGAGTTTTGAGACTGCGGTACAGAAGGACTGTTACAGAGAGCAGAGGCTGCAGACTTGGGAGCAGAAAAAGTTTTGCAGAGGACAGAGGTTTGAGACTGGGATGCAGCTCGACCATTGCAGAAAGTTGGAGACTGGGGTAGAGAAGGCATCATACAGACAGCAGAGTTTGGATACTGGGGTGCAGTAGGATCTTACAGAGAGAAGAGTTTGGAGATTGATGTGCAGTAGGACTCTTACAGAGAGCAGAGTTTGGAGACTGGGGTGCAGAAGGACTGATAGAGAAAGCAGAAATTGGAGTTCGTGGTGAAGAAAGAAGGTTACAGAGAGCAGAGGTTGGACTGCAGTACAGAATATCTTTTACAGAGAGCAGTGTTTGGAGGCTGGGGTGCCGAATGATTGTTGCAGAGATCAGATGTTGCTAACTAGGGTGCAGAAACACTGTTGCAGAGATCAGAGTTTGGAGACTGGGGTGCAGAAAGACTGATACAGAAAGCAGAGGGTGGAGACTGGGGTGCAGAAGGACTCTTACAGAGAGCAGATGCTGGACACTAGGTTGCAGAAGGACTGTTAAAGAGAGCAGAGTTTAGAGACTTGGGTGCAGAAGGACTGTTGCAGAGAGCAGAGGGTGGAGACTGGGATAAAGAAGAATTGTTGCAGAGAGAAGAGGTTGGTGACTGGGGTGCAGAAGAACTTTTACGGAGAGCAGCCTTTTTTAGACTGTGTTTAAAAGGATCTTACAGAGAGCAGAGGTTTGAGACTGAGGTGCAGAAGGACTGTTGCAGAGAGCAGATGTTGGAAACTGCAGTACAGAAGGACTGTTGCAGAGAGCTGAGATCGGAGACTAGGGCACACAAGGAGTTTTTCAGAGAGCAGATGTTGGAGACTGTTGTTCAGAAGGACTGTTGCAGAAAGCAGATGTTGGAAACTGCAGTACAGAAGGACTGTTGCAGAGAGCTGAGATTAAAGACTAGGGTACACAAGGAGTTTTTCAGAGAGCAGATGTTGTAGACTGTTTTTCAGAAAGACTGTTGCAGAGAGCAGAAGTTGGAGAATGGGGTACAGAAAGACTTTTGCAGAGAGCAGAGGTTGGAGACTAAGGTTCAGATGGACGGATAATGAAAGCAGATGTTGGAGACTGGCGTGCATAAGGACCTTTACAGAGAGCAGAGTTTGCATACTGTGGTACAGAAGGACTATTACAGAGAGCAGAGTTTGGAGACTGGGGAGCAGAAAGACTGTTGCAAAGTACAGAGGTTGGAGACTTGGGTGAAGAAGGACCGTAGCAGAAAGAAGAGGTTGGAGACTGGCTTGGAGAAGGAATATTACAGAGAGCAGATTTTGGATTCTGGGGTGCAGAAAGACCTTTCGAGACCAGAGGTGCAGAAGGATCGTTGCAGAGAGTAGATGTTGTAGACTGAGTTTCAGACGGATCGTTGCAGAGAACAGAGGTTGGAGACTGGGGTACAGAAGGATCGTTGCAGTCAGCAGAGTTTCCAGACTGAGATGCAGAAGGACTCTTACACAGAGCAGAGGATAAAGACTGAGGTGAAGAAGGACAGTTACAGAGAGCAGATGTGGTAGACAGGGGTGCAGGACTGATACAGAGCAGAAGATGGAGACTGAGGTACAGAAGGACTGTTACAGAGAGTAGAGGTTGGAGACTCGGGAGCAGAAGGATAATTGCAGAGAGCAGAGTTTTCAGACTGAGGTACAGAAAAACTGTTGCAGCGATTAAATGTTGAAGACTGGGGTGCACAAGGACTGTTGCAGCGAGCAGAGATTGGAGAATGGGGTGCAGAGGGATCGTTACAGAGAGCAGAGGTTGGAAAGCGGGGTGCAGAAGGCCTTTTACAGAGAGAAGAGATTGGAGACTTAGGTGCAAAAAAACTGTTACAGAAAGCAGAGATTGGAGACTGGGGTGCAGAAGGACTTTTGAAGAGACCAGAGTTTGGAGATTGGGGTGCCAAAGGACTGTTGCAGAGAACAGACGTTGTAGACTGAGGTGCAGAAAGACTGTTACAGAAAGCAGAGGTTGGAGATTTGAGTGCAGAAGGATTTATAGAGAAAGCAGAGGTTAAAGAGTGGGGTGCAGAAGGACCATTACAGAGAGAAGAGTTTGGAAACTGTAGTACAGAAAAACTGTTACAGAGAGTAGAGGTTTGAGACTGGGTTGCAGAAGTCCTGTTACAGAGAGCAGAGTTTGGAGACTGTTGTGCAGAAGGACTGTTACAGAGTCCAGAGTTTAAAGACTGGGCTGTAGAAGGATCTTACAGAGAGCAGAGTTGAGAGAATGAGGTGCAGAAGGACTGTTACAGAGAGCAGAATTAGGAGACAGGTGTACAGAAGAATGGTTTAAGGGAGCAGAGATTTCAGACTGAGGTTCAGAAGGACTGTTGCAGAGAGCAGATGTTCGAGATTGGGGTGCAGAAGGACATTTGCAGAGGGGAGGGTTTGGAGACTGGGGTGCAGAAGGAATGTTATAGAGAGCAGAGTTTGGAGACTGGGTTGTTGAAGGATCTTACAGAGAGCAGAGGTTGGAGACTGAGGTGCAGGTGGACTGTTACAGAGAGCAATGATTTGAGACTTGGGTGCAAAAGGATCGTGCAGAGAGCAGAGGTTTCAGACTGAGGTCAAGAAGGACGGTTACAAAGAGCAGACGTTGAAAACTGAGGTGTAGAAGGACTGTTACACATAAGAGAGTTTGGGGACTCAGGTGCAGAAGGACTGATACGAGAAGCAGAGTTTGGAAACTGGGGTGCAGAAGGACTGTTACAGAGAGCAGAGGTTAGAGACTGCGGTATAGGACTGTTACTGAGAGCAGAGGTTGGAGACTGGGGTGCAGAAAGATTCTTACATAGAGCACAGGTTGGAGACTGAGGTGCACACGGTTAGATACAGAGAACAGAGGTTAGAGACTGGGGTTCAGACAGACTGATACAGAAAGCAGAGGTTGGAGACTGGGCTGTATAAGGACCCTTACAAAGAGCACAGGTTGGAGACTGCGGTACAGAAGGACTGTTACAGAGAGCAGATCTTGGAGTCTGGGGAGCAGAAGTACTGTTTCAGAGGACAGAGGTTGGAGACTCGGGTGAAGAAATAATGATACAAAGAGCAGAGTCTGGAAACTGGAGTGCAGAATGATATTACAGAGAGCAGAGGTTGGAGACTGTCGTGCAGAAAAACTGTTGCAGAGAGAAGACGTTGGAGACTGGTGTCCAGAAGGATCGTTGCAGAGAGCAGAGTTTGGAGACTGGGGTGTAGAAGTACTGTTGCAGAGAGCAGATATTGGAGACTGGAGTTCAGAAAGACTTTGATAGAGAGTAGAGGTTGGAGACTCAGGTGCAGAAGGATTTTTACAGAGAGCATATTTTGGAGACTGGGGTGCAGAAGGACTGTTGCAGATAGCAGAGGTTAGAGACTGTGGTGTAGAAGGACTTTTAGAGGAAACAGAGTTTGGAGACTTGGGTGCAGAAGAAATGTTGCAGAGAGCAGAGTTTGGAGACTGAGATGCAGAAGGACTGTTACAGAGATCACTGGTTTGTGACTGGGGTGCAGAATGACTGATAGAGAAAGAAGAGGTTGGAGACTGTGGTGAAGAAGCAAAGTTACAGAGAGCAGACTTTAAAGACCGCAGTATAGGAGGCCTGTTACAGAGAGCAGAGGTTTGAGACTGGGGTTGAGAAGGACTCTTTCAGAGTGCAGATAATGGAGACTGGGGTTTAGAAGAACTGTTGCAGAGAGAAGAGGTTAGAGACTAAGGTGCAGAAGAACTGTCGCAGAGAGCTGAGTTTGGAGACTGAGGTGCAGAGGGAATGTTACAGAGAGCAGAGGTTGGAGACTGGAGTGCAGAAGTACTGATACAGAGAGTAGACGTTGGAGACTGTTGTGCAGAAGGACCTTTAGAGAGAGCAGAGTTTGGAGACTTCAGTACAGAAGGACTGTTACAATGAGTATACATTGGAGACTAGGGTACAGAAGGACTGTTTCAGAGAGCAGATGTTGGAAACTGTGGTTCAGAAGGACTGTTGCAGAAAACAGAGTTTAGAGAATCGGGTGTAGAAAGACTGTTGCAGAGAGCACATGTTGGAGATTGAGGTGCAGAAAGATTTTTACAGAGAGCAGAGTTTGGAGACTAGGGTGCAGAAGGATCTTACAGAGATCAGAGGTTGGAGACAGGGGTGCAGAAGTACTGTTACAGAGAGCAGAGGTTGGAGACTGAGGTGCAGAAGGACTGTTATAGAGAAGAGGTTGGATATGGGGAGAAGAAGGACTGTTACTGAGAACAGAGGTTTGAGACTCATGTGCAGCAGTACCGTTGCAGAAAGCAGAGGTTGGAGACAGGGGTAGAGATGGAATGTTACTGGGAGCAGAGTTTTGAAACTGTGGTGCACAAAAATATTACATAGAGCAGAAGTTGGAGACAGGGGTGCAGAACGTTTTTTGAAGAGAGCAGACGTTGCAGACTGGGTTGAAGAAGGATCGTTGCAGACAGCAGATGTTAGACACTGGGGAGGAGAAGGACTGTTACAGAGAGTAGAGTTTGGATACTGAGGTGCAGATGAATCGTTGCTTAGAGCAGAGATTGGAGACTGAGGTGCAAAAGAACTGTTGCAGAGAGCAGAGGTTGGAGACTGTGGTGCAAAGGACTTTTACAGAGAGTAGAGGTTGGAGATTGGCGTGCAAAAGGCCTGTTACAGAGAGCAGAGTTCAGAGACTAGGGTGCAGAAGAACTGTTACAGAGAGCAGAGTTTTTAGACAAGGTTGCACAAGGATCTTACAGAGAGCAGAGGTTGTAGACCAAGGTGCAGCAGGACTGTTACAGAGAGCAGAGGTTGGTGACTAGGGTGCAGAAGGATCGTTGCAGAGAACAGAGTTTTCAGACTGAGGTGCAGAAAGACTTTTGCCGAGAGCACATGTTGGAGACTGGGGTGCAGAAGGACTGTTGCAGAGAGCAGAGGTTTGAGACTGGAGTTCAGAAGGACTGTTGCAGAGAGCAAGGTTGGAGTCTGAGGTGCAGAACGTCTGTTACAGAGAGCAGAGTTTGGAGACTGGGGTGCTGAAGAACTAGTAAAGAGAGCAGAGGTTGGAGACTGGGGTGCAGAAGGATCGTTATAGAGAACAGAGGTCAGAGACTAGGGTGCAGAAGGCCTGTTACGGAGAGCAGAGTTTGGAGAAAGGGTGCAGAAGTACTTTTACAGAGAGTAGAGCCCGAGGTGCAGAAGGACCATTGCAGAGAGCAGAGGTTGGAGACTGAGGTACACAAGGATTGTTACAGAGAGCACACGTTGGAGACTTGGTCTCAGAGGGACTGCTGCAGAGAGAAGAGGCTGGACATGGGGTGTAGCAGTAGTGTTGCGGAGAGTACACTTTTGAGATTTGGGTGAAGAAGGACTGTTGCAGAGAGTACGGGTTGAAGACTGTGTTGCAGTAGGACTGTTACAGAGGCAGACGTTGGAGACTTTGGTGCAGAAGGACTTTTGCGGAGAGAAGATGTTAGAGACTGGGTTGCAGAAGTACAGTTGCAAAGAGCAGAATTTGTAGACTGAGATGCAGAAGTACTGTTACAGAGAGCAGAGGTTGGAGATTGGGGTGCTGATGGACTGATACAGAAAGCAGAGTTTGGAGAATGGGTTGCAGAATTACTGTTGCAGAGAGCAGAGGTTGGAGAATGGGGTGCAAAAGGCCTGTTACAGAGAGCAGAGTTTGGAGACTGGGTTTTAGAAAAACTGTTACAGACAGCAGAGTTTGGAGACAGGGTTGCAGAAGGATCTTACAGAGAGCAGAGCTTAGAGACTGTGGTACAGCAGGAACGTTACAGAGAACAGAGGTTGGAGACTGGGGTGCAGAAGGATCGTTGCAGAGAACAGAGTTTTCAGACTGAGGTGCAGAAGGACTGTTGAAGAGAGCAGATATTGGAGACTGGGGTGCAGAAGGACTGTTGTAGAGAGCAGAGGATGGAGAATGGGGTGCAGAAGGACTGATAGAGAAAGAAGAGGTTGGAGACTGTGGTGAAGATGCAAAATTACAGAGAGCAGACTTTAAAGACCGCAGTACAGGAGGCCTGTTACAGAGAGCAGAGGTTAGAGACTGGGGTTGAGAAGGACTCTTTCAGAGTGCAAATATTGGAGACTGGAGTTCAGAAGAACTGTAGCAGAGAGAAGAGGTTAGAGACTGGGGTGCAGAAGAACTGTTGCAGAGAGCTGAGTTTGGAGACTGAGGTGCAGAGGGAATGTTACAGAGAGAAGAGGTTGGATCCTGGGGTGCAGAAAGACTCTTGCAGATAGCAGAGTTTGGAGAATGCGGTGTAGAAAAATTGTTGCAGATACAGAGGTTTGAGAGTTCGGTGCAGAAGGACTGATACAGAAAGCAGAGGTCGAAGACTGGGGAGCAGAAGAACCCTTACAGAGTGCAGATTTTGGAGACTGCACTACAGGAGGACAGATACAGAGAGCAGAGGTTGGAGACTGGTCTGAAGAAGGACTTTTTCAGAGGGCAGACCTTAAATACTGGGGTGCAGACGAACTGTGGCAGAGAGCAGATAATGGAGACTGAGGTGCAGAAGGAATGTTGCAGGGAGCAGAGGTTGGAAACTGTGGTGCAGAAGGAATGATACAGAAAGAAAAGTTGAAGACTTGGGTGCAGAACGACCGTTATAGAGAGCAGAGGTTGGAGACTGAGGTACAGAAGGACTGTTACAGAGAGCAGAGGTTGGAGACTGGGAAGCAGATGGACTGTTACAGAGAGCTAAGGTTGGAGACTGGGGAACAAAAGGACTGTTACAGAGAGTAGATTTTGGAGACTGAGGTGCAGTAGGACTGTTAGAAAAAGCAGAGTTGGGAGACTGGGGTGCACAAGGATCGTTGCAGCGAGCAGAGTTTTCAAACTTAGGTTCAGAAGGACTGTT
Organism: Ictidomys tridecemlineatus; assembly: GCF_052094955.1. NCBI lineage: Eukaryota > Metazoa > Chordata > Mammalia > Rodentia > Sciuridae > Ictidomys > Ictidomys tridecemlineatus. The sequence continues at coordinate 92,467 of NW_027523134.1, forward strand.
GCTGAGAGCAGATGTTGGAGACTGTGGTACAGAAGGACTTTTGCAGAGAACAGAGGTTGGAGATTGGGGTGCAAAAAGATCGTTGAAGACAGCAGAGGTTGGAGACTTGGGTCAAGAAGGATTGTTACAGAGATCAGAGTTTGGAGACTGGGGTGCAGAAAAACCATTACAGAGAGAAGAAGTTGGAGACTGCGGGACAGAAGGACTCTTACAGAAAGCAGAGGTTGGAGACTTTGGAGCAGAAGGACTGTTTCACAGAGCAGAGGTTGGAGACTGGGGAGCAGAAGGAATATTACAGAGAGCAGAGTTTGGAAACTGGAGTACAGAAGGATCTTACAGAAAGAAGAGGTTGGAGACTGAGGTGCCAAAAGACTGTTACATAAAGCAGAGTTTGAAGACTGGGGTGCAAAATGATCATTGCAGAGAGCAGAGTTGTCAGACAGAGGTGCAGAAAGACTGTTGCAGGGAGCAGATATTTGAGACTGGGGTGCAAGAGGACTTTTGAAGAGAGCAGAGTTTGGAAACTGGGGTGCAAAAGGATTGTTGTAGAGAGCAGAGTTTTTAGACTGGGGTGCAGAGGGATTGTTACAGAGAGCAAAGGCTGGAGACTGTGGTGCAGAAGGACCATTGCAGAGATCAGAGTTTGGTAACTGAGGTGAAGAGTGATTGTTAAAGTGAACAGAAGTTGGAGACAGGGGTGCAGAAGGACTGTTGAAGAAAGCAGAGTTTGGAGACTGGGTTTTAGAAGGACTCTTGCAAAGAGCAGAGGTTGGAGACTGGGGTGCAGAAGGACTGTTACATAGAGCAGAGTTTGGAGACAGGGTTGCAGAAGGATCTTACAGAGAGCAAAGTTTCGAGACTGAAGTGCAACAGGAGTATTACAGAGAGTAGAGTTTGGAGACTGGGGTTCAGAAGAATCATTGCAGAGAACAGCGTTTTCAGACTGAGGTGCAGAAGGACTGTTGCAGACAGCAGTGGTTGGAGACAGGTGTGAAGAAGGACTGTTGCATAGAGCAGATATTGGATACTGGGGTGCACAGGGATTGTTGCAGAGAGCAGAGGTTGGAGACTGGGGTGCAGAAGGACTGTTGCAGAGAGCAGATGTTGGAAACTGGTGTACAGAAAGATCGTTGCAAACAGCAGAGGTTTGAGACTGGGGTGCAGAAGGACTGTTACAGAGAGTAGAGTTTCGAGACTGAGGTGCAGAAGGATCGTTGCAGAGAGCAGAGGTTGGAGACTAGGGTGCAGTAGAACTCCTATAGAGAGCTGAGTTTTCAAACAAGGTTGCACAAAGATCTTACAGAGAGCAGAGTTGTAGACCGATGTACAGCAGGACTGTTACAGAGAGCAGAGGTTGGAGACTGGGTTGCAGAAAGATCATGGTACAGAACAGAGTTTTCAGACTGAGGTGCAGAAGGACTGTTGCAAAGAGCAGAGTTTGGGGACTGGGGTGCAGAAGTATCGTTGTAGAGAGCAAAATCTTGAGACTGGAGTGCAGAAGGTTTGTTATAGAGAACAGAGGTTGGAGACTGGGGTGCAGAAGGCCTATTACAAAGAGCAGAGTTTGGAGAAGGGATTAAGAAGTACATTTACAGAGAGTAGATTTTGCAGACTGAGGTGCAGAAGGACCATTACAGAAAGCAGAGGTTGAAGACTGAGGTGCAGAAGGATTGTTACAGAGAGCAGAGGATGGAAACTGGGTTGCAGAGGGACTGTTGCAGAGAGCAGAGGCTGGACACTGGGGTGTAGAAGGACTGTTGCGGAGAGCACAGGTTGGAGATTGGGGTGCAGAAGGACTGTTGCAGGAAGCAGAGTTTGGAGACTGGGTTACAGTAGGAATGTTACACTGGGAGACGTTGGAGATTTGGTGCAGAAGAACTGATGCAGAGAGCAGATGTTGGAGACTGGGGTGCAGAAGGACTGTTGCAGAAAACAGAGTTTGTAGACTGAGGTGCAGAAGAACTGTTACAGAGAGCAAGCGGTTGGAGAATGGGGTGCAAAAGGCCTGTTACAAATAGGAGAGGTTGGAGACTGGGGTGAAGAAGGACTGTTACAGAAAGAAGGGTTTGGAGACAGGGTTGCAGAAGGATCATTGCAAAGAACATAGTTTTCAGACTGAGGTGCAGAAGGACTGTCGCAGAGAGAAGAGTTTGGAGACTGAAGTACAGAAGGACGGTAACAGAGAGCAGAATTTGGAGACTGGGGTGGAAAAAGGACTGTTGCAGAAAGCAGATTTTGGAGACTGGTGTGCAGAAGGACTTTTGCAGAGAGCAGAGGTTGCAAAGTTAGGTGCAGAAGGACTGTTACAGAGAGCAAAGTTTGGAGAATGGGGTGCAGAAGGAACCTTATAGAGAACAAAGTTTTGAAGACTGCAGTACAGAAGAACTGTTGTAGAGAACAAGGTTTGAGACTGGGGTGCATAGGGACCATTGCAGAGAGTAGACGTTAGAGACTGTGGTGCAGAAGGAATGTTACCGAGAGAAGAGTTTGGAAACTGGGGTGCAGAAGAAGCTTCCAGTGGAAAAAGTTTGGAGACTGGGGTGAAGAAGGATTGTTGCAGAGAGCAGACATTGGAGACTTGGGTGCAGAAGGATAAGTACAGAGAGCAGAGGGTAGAGACTGGGGGTGCCGAAGGACAGTTACAGAGAGCAGAGGTTGGAGAGTTGGGTGCAGAAGGACTGTTACAGAGAGCAGAGTTTGGAGTCTGGGTTCAGAAGTACTGTTACAGAAAGCAGAGTTCGGAGACTGGTTTTCAGAAGAGTCCTACAGAGAGCAGAGTTTTGAGACTGCGGTACAGAAGGACTGTTACAGAGAGCAGAGGTTGTAGACTGGGGAGCAGAAAAACTGTTGCAGAGGAGTGAGGTTTGAGACTAGGTTGCAGCTAGACCATTGCACAAAGCATAGGTTGGAGACTGGGGTAGAGAAGGCATGATACAGAGAGCAGTGTTTGGAAATGGTATGTACTAGGATCTTACAGAGAGAAGAGGTTGGAGACTGATGTGCAGTAGGACTCTTACAGAGAGCAGAGTTTGGAGACTGGGGTGCAGAAGGACTGATAGAAAAAACAGAGATTGGAGTTTGTGGTGAAGAAAGAAGGTTACAGAGAGCAGAGGTTGGACTGCAGTACAGAATGTCTTTTACAGAGAGCAGTGGTTGTAGTCTGGGGTGCCGAATGATTGTTGCAGAGATCAGATGTTGCTAACTAGGGTGCAGAAAGACTGTTGCAGAGAGCAGAGGTTGGAGACTGGGGTGGAGAAAAATCATTGCAGAGAGAAGAGGTTGGAGACTAGGGTTCTGAAGGCCTGTTACAGAGAGCAGAGTTTTGAGACTGGGTTGCAAAATTCCTGTTACAGAGAGCAGAGGTTGAAAACTCTTCTGCAGAAGGACTGTTACAGAGAGCAGAGGTTGGACACCTGGGTGCAGATGAATTATGGCAGAGAGCAGAGTTATTAGACTGAGGTACAGAACAACTGTTTCAGGAAGCAGATGTTGGAGACTGGGGTTCACAAGGACTGTTGCAGCGAGCAGAGGTTTCAGACCGTGGTGCAGAAGGATCGTTGCAGAGAGCAGAAGTTGGAGACTGAGTTGCAGAGGATCATTGCAGAGAGAAGAGGTTCAAGACTGGGTGCAGCAGGATCGTTACAGAGAGCAGAGTTTGGAGACTGGGTTGCAGAAGGACTTTTACAGGGAGCACAGGATGGAGAATGGGGTACAGAAGGAATGTTGCAGAGACCAGAGATTGGAGACTTGGGTGCAGAAGAACTGTTGCAGAAAGCAGATTTTGAAGACTGAGGTGCAGAAGGATTGTTCCAGAGAGCAGATTAAAGACTGGGGTGCAGAAAGACTGTTTCAGAGGGCAGACTTTAGATACTGAGTTTCAGAAAGATATCACAGAGAAAAGAGTTTGGAGACTGAGGTGCAGAAGGACTGTTACATAGAGTGGAGGTTTGAGACTGAGGTGTAGAAGGATCGTTACAAAGAGAAGAGGTTGGAGACTGGGGTGCAGACGGACTTTTACAGAGAGAACAGGTTTGATACTGGGGAGCAGAAGGAATGTTGCTGAGATCAGAAGTTGGAGACTGGGGTGCAGAAGGACTGCTGCTGAAAGCAGAGGTAGGAGACTGAGGTGCAGAAGGATTGTTACAGAGAGCAGAGGTTGGAGACTGGGGTGCAGAACGATTATTGCAGAGAGTAGAGTTTTCAGACTGTGGTACAGAGGAACTGTTGCAGAGAGCAGATGTTGTAGACTGGGTTGCACAAAGACTGTTGCAGATAGCAGAGTTTAGAGACTGGGGTGCAGAAGTTTCGTTGCAGAGAGCAGACGTTGGAGACTGGGGTGCAGATGGACTGATACAGGGAGCAGAGTTTGGAGACTGGGGTGCAGAAGGCCTGTTACAGAGAGCAGAATTTGGAGACTGGGGTGATGAAGGACTGCTACAGAGAGCAGATATTGGAGACTGGGTTGCAGAAGGATCTTAAAGAGAGCAGAGGATGGAGACTGAGGTGCAGAAGCACTGTTACAGAGAGTAGAGGTTGGAGACTAAAGTGCAGGACAGTTTTACAGAGCAGAGGTTGGAGACTGTGGTGCAGAAGGACTGACACAGAAAGCAGAGGTTGGAGACTAGGGTTCAAAAAATACCTTTACAGAGAGAAAAGGTTTGAGAATGCACTATAGAAGGACTGTTATAGGGAGCAAAGTTTGGAGACTAGGGTGGAGAATGACTGTTGCAGAGAGCAGATGTTGGAGACTGGGGTGCAAAAAGACTGTGGCAGAGAGCAAAGGTTGGAGACTAGGGTGCAGAAGGACTGTTGCAAAGAGCAGAGTTTGCAGACTGGGTATCAGAAGGATGGTTACAGAGGGCAGAGTTTGGAGACTGTGGTTCAAAACGACTGATACAGAAAGCAGAGGTTGGATACTGGGATGCATAAGGACCCTTACAGAGAACAGAGGTTGAAGACTGTTGTACAGAAGGACTTTTACAGAGAGCAGAGGTTGGAGACTGGGGTGCAGAAGAACTGAGTAGAGAACAGAGTTTGGAGACTGGGGTGCAGAAAGATAGTTGGAGCGATCAGAGTATGGAGACTGGGGTGTAGAAGGACTGTTTCAGAGAGCAGAGTTGGAGACTGTGGTGTAGAAGGACTGTTTAAGAGAGCAGATGTTGGAGACTTGTGCGCAGAATAACTGTTGCATAGAGATTGGAGATGAGAGATACAGAAAGACTGTTACAGAGAGCAGAGTTTGGAGATTGGGTTGCAAATGGAGTATTATAGAGAGCGGAGTTTTCAGAATGAGGTACAGAAGAATTGTTGCAAAAAGCAGATGTTGAAGACTGGGGTTCACAAGGACTGTTGCAGCGAGAGGAGGTTTGAGACTGGGCTGCAGAAAAATCGTTGCAGAGAGCAAAGTCTGCAGACTGAGGTGCAGAAGGGTGGTTGCAGAGAGCAGAGGTTCAAGACTGGGGTGTAGAAGGATCGTTACAGAGAGCAGAGTTTAGAGAATGGGGTGCAGAGAGACTTTTACAGAGAGCACAGTTAGGAGACTGGGGTGCAGAAGGAATGTTGCAAAGAGCAGAGGTTGGAGACTTGGGTGCAGAAGGACTGATGCAGAAAGCAGAGTTTGGAGACTAAGGTGAAGAAGGACTTATGCAGAGAGCAGAGGTTAAAGACTTGGGTGCAGAAGACAGTTACAGATAGCAGACGTTGGAGACTGGGTTTCAGAAGGATCTTACAGAGAAAAGAGTTTGGAGACTGCGGGGCAGAAGGACTGTTACAGAGAGCAGATGTTTGAGACTGGGGTGCATAAGGATCATTACAGAGAGCAGAGGTTGGAGACCGGGGTGCAGACAGACTTTTACAGAGAGCATATATTTGATACTGGTTGCAGAAAGAATGTTGCAGAGAGCAGAGGTGGGATACTGGGGTACAGAAGGACTGTTACAGAGAGCAGAGTTTGGAGACTGGGGTGTAGAAGGACTGTTGCAGAAAACAGAGGTTGGAGACTGGGGTGCAGAAGGACCGTTTCAGAGAGCAGAGTTTAAAGACTAGGTTCCAGAAAGACTGTTACAGCGAGCAAGGGTTGAAGACTGGTGTGCAGAAAGATCTTACAGAGAGCAGATGTAGGCGACTGGGGTGCAGAAGGACTGTTTTTGAGAGCAGAGGTAGGAGACTGGGGTGCAGATGAATCATTGTAGAGTAGAGTTTGGAGACTGGGGTACAGAAGGCCTCTTAGAGAGAGCAGATGTTGGAGACTGGGATGCAGAAGGCCTGTAACAGAGAGCAGAGTTTGCAGACTTGTTTTCAGAAGGGTCTTACAGAGAGCAGAGGTAGGAGACAGAGGTACAGAAAGACTGTTACAGAGAGCAGAGGTTGCAGACTGGGGTGCAGAGGGATTGTTGCAGAGAGCAGATTTTTCAGACTGAGGTACAGAAGAACTGTTGCACAGAGCAGATGTTGGAGACTGGGTTGCACAAGGAGTGTTTCAGGGAGCAGAGGTTGGAGACTGTGGTGCAGAAGGATCGTTGCAGAGAGAAGAGGTTTGAGACTGGGGTGCAGATGGACTAATACAGAGAGCAGAGGTCGGAGACAGGGGTGCCCAAGGCCTGTTACAGAGAGCCGAGATTGGAGACTGGAGTGCAGAAGGATCTTACAGAAAGCAGAGTTTGGAGACTGAGGTGCAGAAGAATAGTTACAGAGAAAAGAGGTAGGAGACTGGGGTGCAGAAAAACTTTTGCAGAGAGCAGAGGTTTTAGACTGGGGTGTAGAAGGACTGTTACAGATAGTAGAGTTTGGATATTGGTGTCCAGAAGGACTGTTACAGAGAGCAGAGTTTGGAGATGAGGGTTGAGAAGGACTGTTGCAGAGAGCAGATGCTGGAAACTGGGATGCAAAAGGACAGTTGCAGAGAGAAGAGGATGGAGACTGGGGTGCAGAAGGATCCTTGGGGCGAGAAGAGTATGGAGACTGGGCTGTACAAGGACTGTTACACAGAGCAGAGGTTGGAGACTAGGGTTTAGAAAGACTTTTTCAGAGTGCAGATGTTTGAGACTTGGGTGAAGAAGAACTGTTGCATAGAGCAGAGGATGGAGACTGAGATGGAGATGACGGTTACAGAAAGCAGAGTTTGAAGACTGGGGTGCACAATTACTCTTACAGAGAGCAGACTTTGGAGACTGTGGTGCAGAAAGATCATTGCGGAGAGCAGAATTTGGAGACTTCGGTTCAGAAGGATGGTTAGAGAGAGCAGAGTTTGGAGACTGTGGTGCAGAAGGACTTTTACTGAGAGCACAGGTTGGAGACTGGGGTGCAGAAAGACTTTAACAGAGAGCACAGGTTAAAGACTGAGGTGCAGAAAAACTGTTGAAGAGAGCAAAGTTAGGAGACTGGGGTGCAGAAGGAGTGTTGCAGAAAGCAGAAGACTGAGACTGAGGTGCAGAATGACCCTTACAGAGAGCAGAAGTTGGAGACTGTGGTACAGAGGAGTGTTACAGAGAGCACAGGTTGGAGACAGGTGTGCAGAAGGACCTTACAGCGAGCATATGTTTGAGCCTGGGGTGCAGAAGGATCGTTGCAGAGAGCAGAGGTTGGAGACTGGAATGAAGAAGGACTGATACAGATAACAGAGGTTGGAGACTGGCGTGCAGAAGACCTGTTACAGAGAGCAGAGTTTGGAGACTGGTGTGCAGAAGGACTGTTACAGAGAGCAGAGTTTTAATACTGGGTTGCAGGAGGATGTTACAGAGAGCAGGTTGGAGACTGAGGTGCAGAAGCACTGTTACAGAGAGAAGAGATTGGAGACTGAGGTACAGAAGGACCCTTGCAGAGAGCAGAGGTTGGAGATTGGGGTGCAGAAGTCCCATTACAGAGAGGAGTGCTTGGATACTGGGGTACAGAAGGACAGTTACAGAGAGCAGAGTTTAAAGACTGGGTTGCAAAAGGATCTTACGGAGAGAGGAGTTTGGAGACTGAGGTACAGAAGGACTGTTACAGAGAGCAGAGGTTGGAGACTGAGGTGAGAAAGGATCGTTGCTGAGAGCAGAGTTTTCAGACTGATGTGCAGAAGGACTGTTTCAGAGAGCCTGAGGTTTGAGACTGAGGAGCAGAAGGACTGTTATAGAGACTGAGGTCCAGAAGGACTGTTATAGAGAGCAGAGGTTGGAGACTGGGGTGTAGAAGGACTGATACAAAAAGCAGAGCTTGGTGATTGGGGTTCAGAAGGACTGTTGCAGAGAGCAAAGTTTGAGACTGAGGTGGAGAAGGACTGTTGCAGAGAGTAGATGTTAGAGACTGGGGTGCAGAAGGACTGTTGAAGAGAACAGAGATTGTAGACTAGGGTGCAGAAAGACTATTGCAGAGAGCAGAGGTTTCAGACTGAGGTGCAGAAGGACTGTTACAGAGAGCAGAGTTTGGAGAATGTGGTGCTTAAAGACTGATACTGAAAGCAGAGGTTGGAGACTGGGGTGAAGAAGGACCCTTACAGAGAACAGAGGTTGGAGACTGTGGTACAGAAAGACTGTTACACAGAGCAGAGTTTGGAGACTGGGGCGCAGAATAACAGTTGTAGAGAACAGTGGTTGGAGGACCATTGCATATAGCAGAGGTTGGAGACTGGATTTCAGAATTAACATACAAAGAGGAGAGTTTGAACACTGAGGTGCAGAAGGACTGTTGCAGAGAGCAGAGGTTGGAGATTGTTCCGCAGTAGGACTGTTGCAGA
>NW_027523134.1:101379-235784 GCF_052094955.1 Ictidomys tridecemlineatus
GGTCTTTTACAGAGAGAAGAGTTTGGAGACTGAGGTGCAGAAGGACTGTAACAGAGCAGAGATTGGAGACTGGGGTGCAGAAGGAGTGTTGTAGAGCAGATTATGGAGACTAGGGTGTAGAAGGACTGGTACAGAGAGCACAGGTTATAGACTGGGGTGCAGAAGCATCATACAGAACGCAGAGTTTGGAGACTGAGGTGCAGAAGGACTGTTGCAGAGAGCAGAGATTGAAGACTGGGGTCCAGAAGGACTGATACAGAGGGCAGAGTTGGGAGACTGAGGTGCAGAGGCATCTTACAGCGAGTGTAGTTTGGAGACTGAGGTGCAGTAAGACTGTTGCAGAGAACAGAGGTTTTTAGACATGGGTGCAGAAAAACTGTTATAAAGAGCAGAGTTTGGAGACTGGGGAGCAGAAGGACTGTTGCAGAGTACAGAGGTTTGAGACTGGGGTGCAGCAGGACCGTTGCAGAAAGCGGAGGTTGGAGACTGGCGTGGAGAAGGAATAATACAGAGAGCAGATTTTGGAAACTGGGGTGCAGAAGGAGTTTTCAGAGAGCAGAGGTTGGAGACTGAGGTGCAGAAGGATCGTTGCAGAGAGTAGATGTTAAAGACTGGGGTGCAGAAGGATTGTTTAGAGAGCAGATGTTAGAGACTGTGGTGCAGAAGGACTCTTTCAGAGAGCAGAGCTTGAAGACTGAGGTGGAGAAGGACTGTTACAGAGAAAGCGGTGGGAGACTGGGGTACAGAAGGATTGTTGCAGAGACCAGAGGTTTAAGACTGAGGTACAGAAAGATCGTTGCAGAGAGCAGAGGTGGAGACTTGGCTGCAGAAGAACTTTTAAACAGAGCACACGTTGCAGACTGGGGTGCAGAACGAATGTTGCAGACAGCAGCGTTTGGAGACTGTGGTGCATAAAGACTGTTGCCGAGAGCAGAGTTTGGAGACTGAGGTGCAGAAGGACTGTTACAGAGAGCAGAGGTTGGAGACTGAGGTGCAGAAAGACTGTTACAGAGAGCAGAGATTGGAGACCAGGGTGCAGAAAGAGTGTTGCAGAGCAGATTATGGAGACTAGGGTGTAGAAGGACTTTTCCAGAGAGCAGAGGTTGTAGACTGGGGTGCAGAAGCATCATACAGAAAGCAGAGTTTGGAGACTGAGGTGCAGAAGAACTGTTGCAGAGAGCAGAGATTGGAGACTGGGGTCCAGAAAGACTGATACAGAGGGCAGAGTTGGAAGACTGGGGTGCAGAAGCATCTTACAGCGAGCGAAGTTTGGAGACTGAGGTGCAATAAGACTGTTGCAGAGAGCAGAGGTTGGAGACTGGGGTGCAGAAGGACTGTTATAAAGAGCAGAGTTTGGAGACTGGGGAGCAGATGGACTGTGGCAGAGTACAGAGGTTTGATACTGGGGTGCAGCAGGACCGTTGCAGTCAGCAGAGTTACCAGACTGAGATGCAGAAGGACTCTTTCACAGAGCAGAGGATGAAAACTGAGGTGAAGGACAGTTTCAGAGAGCAGATGTGGGAGACAGGGGTGCAGGACTGATATAGAGCAGAAGTTGGAGACTGAGGTACAGAAGGACTGTTACAAAGAGCAGAGGTTGGAGACTCGGGTGTAGAAGGATAATTGCAGAGAGCAGAGTTTTTAGACTGAAGTACAGAAGAACTGTTGCATATAGCAGATGTTGGAGATTGGGGTGGACAAGGACTGTTGCAGCTAGCAGAGATTGGAGACTGGGGTGCAGAGGGATCGTTCCAGAGAGCAAAGGTTGGAAAGCGGGGTGCAGAAAAACTGTTACAGAGAGCAGAGATTGGAGACTGGGGTGCAGAAAGACTGTTGAAGAGCAGATTATGGAGACTAGGGTGTAGACGGACTGTTCCAGAGAGCAGAGGTTTGAGACTGGGGTGCAGAAGAACTGTTTCAGAGATCAGAGGATAGAGACTGGGTTGGAGAAGGACTGTTGCAGAGAGCAGTATTTGGAGACTGGGGTGCATATGGACTATTGCAGACAGCAGAGGTTGCAGACTGAAGTGCAGAAGGACTGATACAGACAGCAGAGTTTCGAGAATGTGGTGCAGAATGACTGATAAAGAAAGCAGAGTTTGGAGAATATGGTGCAGAAGGACCCTTAAAGAGAACAGAGGTTGGAGACTGCGGTACAGAAAGACTGTTACAGAGAGAAGAGGTTTTAGACTGGGGTGCAGAATAACTGTTGTAGAGATCAGAGTTTGGAGACTTCGGTGCAGAAGGACCATTGCAGAAAGCAGAGGTTGAAGACTGGGTTTCAGAAGGACCTTACAGAGAGCAGAGTTTGCACACTGAGGTGCAGAACGACTGTTGCAGAGAAGAGAGGTTGAAGATTGGGGCACAGAAGGACTTTTGCAGAGAACAGAGGTTAAAGTTTGAGGTGCAGAAGGACTGTTACAGAGAGCAGAAGTCAGAGACTGGGGTGCAGAATGACTGATACATAACGCAGAGTTTGGAGACTCAGGTGCGTAAGGATCGTTAAAGAGAGCAGAGGTTGGAGACTGCAGTACAGAAAGACTGTTACAGAGAGCAGAGGTTGGAGACAGGTGTGCAAAAATATCTTACCGAGAGCATAGGTTGGAGACTGGGGTGCAGAAGGATTGTTGCAGAGCACATCATAAAGACAAGGTTGTAGAAAGATTGTTACAGAGTGTAGAGGTCGTAGATTGGGGTGCAGAAGCATCATACAGAGAGCAGAGTTTGGAGACTGAGGTGCAGAAGAACTGTTGCAGAGAGCAGAGATTGGAGACTGGGGTTCAGAAAGACTGATACAGAGGGCAGAGTTGTGAGACTGGTGTGCAAAAGCATCTTACAGCGAGTGAAGTATGGAGACTGAGGTGCAGAAAGACTGGTGCAGAGAGCAGAGGTAGGAGACTGGGGTGCAGAAGGACTGTTAACGAGAGCAGAGTTTGGAGACTTGGGTGCAGAAGGCCTGTTACAGAGAAAAGAGGTTGGAGACTGGAGTGCAGAAGGCCTCGAAAAGAGAGCAGAGATTGGAGACTGATGTGCAGAAGGACAGTTGCAGAGAACAGAAGTTGGAGACTGGGGTGCATAATGACCGTTGCAGAGAGAAAAGGTTGGAGACTGATTTGCAGAAGGACTTTTACAGAGAGCACAGGTAGGATACTGGGGTGCAAAATGAATGTTGCAGAGAGAATAGGTTGAAGTCTGGGGTGCAGGAGGACTGTTACAAAAAGCAGAGGTTAGAGACTGAGGTGCAGAACGATTGTTAAAGAGAGCAGAGGTTCGAGAGTGGGTTCAGAAGAACTTATTGAGAAAGCAGATGTTGGAGACTGGGGTGCAGAAGGACGGATAAAGAGAGCAGAGTTTGGAGACTCCGGTACAGAAGGACTGGTACAGAGTGCAGTGGTTGGGGAATGGGGTGCAGAAGGACTGTTGCTTAGAACAGAGGTTGGAGACTGGGGTGCAGAAGCACCTTTGCAGAGAGCAGAGGTTGGAGACTGAGGTGTAGAATTATTTTTACAGAGAGTAGAGTTTGGAGATGGGGTGCAGAAAGACTGTTTTAGTGAGCAGAGTTTGCAGACTGGGTTTCAGAAGGGTCTCACAGAAATAAGAGGTTGGAGACTGATGTACAGAAGGACTTTTACAGCGAGCAGAGTTTGGAGACTGGGGTGCAGAAAGATTGTTGGAGAGAGCAGAGTTTTCAGAATGAGGTACAGAAGAACTGTTGCAGAGAGCAGATGTTGGAGCCTGGGTGAACCAGGACAGTTGCAGGGAGCACAAGTTGGAGACAGGGTGCTGAAGCATCGTTGCAGAGAGCAGAGGTTGGAGACTGGAGTGCAGAAGGACTGATAAAGACAGCAGAGGTTGGAGACTGGGGTGCAGAAGGCCTCTTACCGAGAGCAGAGTTTGGAGACTGGGGTGCAGAAGGATTGTTACAGAGAGCAGAGTTTGGAGACTGGGTTGCAGAAGGATCTTACAGAGATCAGAGGTTGGAGACTGAGGTGCAGAAGCACTGTTGCAGACAGTAGAGTTTGGAGACCGAGGTGCAGAAGGACCGTTGCAGACAGCAGAGCTTGGAGACTGAGGTGCAGAATGATTGATAAAAAGAGCAGAGTTTGGAGACTGGGGTGCAGAAAGACTGTTGCAGAGAGCAGAGGTTTTAGACTGGGGTGTAGAAGGACTGTTGCAGAGAGTAGAGGTTGGAGATTGGGGTGAAGAAGGACTGTTACAGAGAGCAGAGTTTTTAGACTGGGGTACAGAAGGACTGTTGAAGAAACCAGAGGTTTTAGACTTGGGTGTAGAAGGACTGTTGCAGAGAGTAGAGGTTGGAGATTGCAGTAAAGAAGGACTGTAGCAGAGACCAGAGGTTGGATACTAAGGTGTAGAAGTACAGTTACACAGAACAAATGTTGGAGACTCGGGTGCAGAAGGACTGATACAGAAAGCAGAGCTTGGACACTCGTGTGCAGAAGGACCCTAACAGAGAGCAGTGTTTGGAGACTGCAGTACAGAAGGACTGTTAAAAAGAGCAGAGGTTGGAGACTTTGGTGGAGAAGAACTGTTTAGAGAGCAGATGTTGGAGACTGGTGTGCAAAAGGACTGTTGCAGAGAGCAGAGGATGGAGACTGGGGTTCAAGAGGACTGTTTCAGAAAGCAGAGGTTGCAGATTGAGTTGCAGAAGGACTGATACAGAGGGCATAGTTTGGAGACTGTGGTTCAAAACGACTGATGCAGAAAGCAGAGGTTGGATAATGGAGTACATAAGGACACTTACGGAGAAAAGAGTTTGGAGACTACGGTACAGAAGGACATGTTACAGAGAGCATGGGTTTGAGATGGGGTGCAGAAGGATTATTGGGGTGAGCAGATTATGGAGACTGGGTTGTAGAAAGACTGTTTCAGAGAGCAGAGTTTGTAGACTGGCTCGTAGAAGGACTGCTGCAGAGAGCAGGCTTTGGAGACTGGGGTGCAGAAGGACTGTTGAATAAAGCAGAGGTTGGAGACAAGTGTGCAGAATTATCTTACATAGAGCATAGGTTGGAGACTGGGTTGCAGAAGGACTGTTGTATAGCAGATTATGGAGACTAAAGTGTAGATGGACTCTTTCTGAGAGCAGAGGTTGTAGACTGGGGTGCAGAAGCATCATACAAAAAGCAGAGTTTGGAGACTGAGGTGAAGAAGCACTGTTGCATAGAGCAGAGATTAGAGACTGGGGTGCAGAAGGACTGATACAGAGGGCAGAGTTGGGAGACTGGGTTGCAGAAGCATCATGCAGTGAGCGAAGTATGGAAACTTGGTGCAGAAAGACTGTTGCAGAGAGCAGATGTTGGAGACTGGGGTGCAGAAGGACTGTTAAAGAGAACAGAGTTTGGAGACTTGGGTGCAGAAGGCCTGTTACAGAGAGCAGAGGTTGGAGACTGCAGTACAGAAGGACTGTTACAGAGAGCAGATGTTGTAGACTGTGGTGCAGAAAGACTGTTGCAGACAACAGCAGTTGGAGACTAGGGGGCATAAGGACAGTTGCTGAGAGAAGAGGTTGGAGACTGATGTGCAGAAGGATTGTTACAGAGAGCATAATTTGGAGACTGAGATGCGGGAAAACTGTAACAGTTCTTCTGAGCCTCAGTCTACAAAATGCTTTCTGTAAGATCCTTCTGCAACCCAGTCACGAAATTGTGCTATCTGTAACAGTCCTTCTGCACCCCAGTCTCCAAACTCTGCTCTCTGTAACAGTCCTTCTGTACCGCCTTCTCCAACCTCTTCTCTCTATAAAGATCCTTCTACACGCGAATTGCCAACCTCTGCTTTCTGTAACAGTCCTTCTGAACCTCACTCTCCAACCTCTGCTCGCTGTAATATGCTTCTTTACCCCAGTGTCTAAAGTCTACTCTAAGTAACAGTTCTTCTGCACTGTAGTCTCCAAACTCTGCTCTCTGTAACAATACTTCTGCACCTTAGTCTCCAAACTCTGCTCTCTCCAAAGGTACTTCTGCAACCCGGTCTTAAACCTCTGTTTTTGCAACAGCCCTTTCGCTCCCCAGTCTTCAATCTCTGCTCTTTGTAAAAGTCTTTTTGCACCCCAGTCTCCAATCTCAGCTCTCTGTAATGGTCCTTCGGCACCAAGTCTCCAACCTCTGCTTTCTTACAAGTCGTGCACCCCAGTCTCCGAACTCTGCTCTCTGCAACAATCCTTCTGCACCCCAGTCTCCTACGTCTGCTCTCTAGAACAGTCCTTCTGCATTTAAGTCTCCAACATCTGCTCTCTGTAAGATCCTTCTGCACCCCAGTCTCCAACCTCTGCTATCTTCAACGGTACTTCTGCACCTCAGTCGCCAACCTCTGTTCTCTGGAACAGTCTTTCTGCACCCCATTCTCCAACCTCTGCTCTCTGTAACAGTCCTGCTGAACCTCAGTCTCCAAACTCTGCTCTCTGCAACAATCCTTCTGCACCCCAGTCTCCTACGTCTGCTCTCTACAACAGTCCTTCTGCACCCCAGTCTCCAACCTCTGCTCCCTGTAACAGTTTTTCTGCACCGCAGTCCCCAACCTCTGCTTTCTGTAATGGTCCTTCTGCACCCAAGTCTCTAAAATCTGCTTTCTGTATTAGTCTTTCTGCACCTCAGTCTCCAACTTCTGCTCTCTGTAACAATCCTTCTGCACCTCAGTCTTCAACTTCTGCTCTCTGCAATTGTCCATCTGCAACTCAGTATCCAAACTCTACTCTCTGTAACACTCTTTATGCATCTCAGTATCCAACCTCTACTCTCTGTTAGATACTTTTGCAAACCAATCTCCAAAATCTACTCTCTGTAACAGTCCTTCTGCATCCCTTCTCAAAACTCTGCTCTCTGTAACAGGTTTTCTGCAACCCAGTCTCCAACATCTCCTCTCTGGAACAGTCCTTCTGCCCACAAATCTCCAAACTCTGCTCTCTGCAACAGTCCTTCTGCACCCCAGTCTCCAACATCTGCTCTATGCATTAGTCCTTCTGCACCTCAACTGAAAATTCTGCTCTCTCCACGATCCTTCTGCACCCCAGTCTTCAACCTCTGTTCTCTGCAACAGTCCTTCTGCATCCCAGTCTCTAACCTCTGCTCTCTGTAACAGTCCTTCTGCACCTAAGTCTCGAAATTCTGCTCTCTAAAAGAGTCCTTCTGAAACCCATTCTCCTACCTCTTCTGTCTGCAACAATAATTCTGCACCCCAGTCTCCAACATCTGCTTTCTGTATCAGTCCTGCACCCTAGTCTCCAAAATCTGCTCTCTGTAAAAGTCCTTCTTCACCTCAATCTTCAACCTCTGCTCTCTGTAACAGTCCTTCTGCACACGACTCTCCAGTCTCTGCTCTCTGCAACGATCTTCTTTAACCCCAGTGTCCAAACTCTTCTCTCCTTCACAGTCCTTCTGCACCACAGTCTTTAACCTCTGCTCTCTGCAACAGTCCTTCTACACCCCAGTCTCCAATCTCTGCTCTCTGCAACACTCCTTCTACACCCCAGTCTCAAACCTCTGCTCCCTGTAAGATTCTTCTGCACACCTGTATCCAACCTCTGATCTCTGTAATGGTCTTCTTTCATCCCCGTCTCCAAACTCTGCTTTCTGTATCAGTCTTTATGCACCACAGGCTTCAACCTCTGCTCTCTGTAACAGTCCTTCGGCACCCTGTCTACAACCTCTGCTCTCTGCAACAGTCTTTCTGCACACCAGTTTAAAACTCTGCACTCTGCAAAATTTCTTCTGTACCCCAGTCTCCAACCTCTGCTCTCTGTATCAGTACTTCTGCACCCAAGTCTCAAAACTCAAAACAAAGTTTGGACACTCGGGTGCAGAAGAATTTTTGAAGAGAGCCGAGTTTTCAGACTGAGGTGTAAAAGGACTGTTTCAGAGAGCAGATGTTGGACATTGGGGTGGAGAAGGACTGTTAAAAAGAGCAGACTTTGGAGACTGAGGTGCAGAAGGATTGTTACAGAGAGCAGAGGTGGAGACTGGGGGGCAGAAGGATCATTACAGAGAGCAAAGGTTGGAGAATGAGGTGCAGGAGAAGTTTTACAGAGAGCAGAGTTTGAATACTGGGGTGCAGAAGCACTGCTACAGAGAGCAGTGGGAGACTGGGATGAAAAAGGATCTTCCAGAGAGCAGAATCTGGAGACTGGTGTGCAGAAGGACTGTTCCAGAGAGTAGAGTTTGGAGACTGAGGTGCAGAAGGATCTTTGCAGAGAGAAGAGGTTGGAGACTGGAATGGAGAAGGACTGTTACAGACAGCAGAGGTTGGAGACTGAGGTGCAGAAGGATCGTTTCAGAGAGTAGAGGTTGGAGACTGGGGTGCAGAAAGACCGTTACAGATTGCAGAGTTTGGATACTGAGGTGCAGGAAGACTTTTACAGAGAGGAGAGCTTGGAGATTGGGGTGTCAAAGGATTCTTACAGAGCAGAGGATGGAGACTGGGGTGCAGAAGGAGTGTTACAGAGAGCAGGGTTTGGAGATTGAGGTTTAGAAGAACTGTTAGAGAGAGCAGAGTTTGGAGACTGTGTTGCAGAAGGCCTGTTACAGATAGCAGAGTTTGGAGATGAGGTGCAGAAGGATCATTTCAGAGAGCAGAGGTTGGAGACTGAGGTTCAGAAGGATTGTTACAGATAGCAGATTTTTGACACTGATGGTCAGAAGGACTGTTACCGAGAGCAGAGCTTGGAGTATGGGGTGCAAAAGGACTGTTGCAGAGAGAAGAGTTTGAAGACTGGGGTGCAGAAGAATCGTTTCAGAGAGAAGAGTTTGGAGAATGAGGTGAAGAAGGATGGCTAAAGAGAGCAGAGTTTGGAGTCCAGGGTGCAGTAGGATAGTTACGGAGAGCACATGTTGGAGACTGGGGTGCAGAAGCAATGTTGCAGAGTGCAGAGGTTGGAGACTGGGATGCAGAAGTACTGTAGCAGAGAGAAGAGGTAGGAGACTTGGGTGTAGAAGGACTGTTGCAGAGAGCAGATGTTGAAGACTGTGATGCAGAAGGATCTTTGCAGAGAGCAGAGGTTGGAGACTGGGGTGTAAAAGGACTTTTGCAGAGAGCAGAGGTTGGAGACTGGGGTGCAGAACGACTGTTGTAGAGAGCAGATGTTGGAGACTGAGGTGCAGTAGGACTGTTAAAGAGAGCAGAGGTTTTACAATGGGGTGCAGAATAACTGAAACGGAAAGTAGACTTCTTAGTCTAGCGTATAGAAGGACTGTTACAGAGAACAGATTTTGTAGCCTGGGGTGCAGAAGTCTGTTGCGGAGAACAGAAGTTAGAGACAGGGGTCCAGAATGGCCGTTGCAGAGAGATGAGGTTGGAGACTGAGGGGCAGAAGGCCTGTTACAGAGAGCAGAGTTTGGACCCTGGGTTGCAGAAGACCTGTTACAGAGAGCAGAGGTTGGAGACTTGGGTGCAGAAGGATTGTTATAGATAGCATAGTTTGGAGACTGGGGTGTAGTAGGATCAATGCAGAGAGCAGAGCTTTCAGACTGATTCTTAGAAGGACTGTTACAGAAAGGAGAGGTTTGAGTCTGAGGTCCAGAAGGACTGTTATAGAAAGCAGAGGTTGGTAATTGGGGTGAAGATGAACCGTTACAAAGAGAAGAGGTTGGAGACTGCGATACAAAAAGACTATTACAGAGAGCAGAGGTTGGAGACTGGGTAGAAAAAGGATCATTGCCGAGAGTAGATGTTGGAGACTGGCGTATAGAAAGACTTTTGCAGAGAGCAGAGGTTGGACACTGGGGTGCAAAAGGACTGATACAGAGAGCAGAGGTTTTAGACAGGGGTGCCGAATAACTGATACAGAAAGTAGAGTTTAGAGACTGGGATGCAGAAGGACTGTTACAGAGAACAGAGTTTGTAGCCTGGGGTGCAGAAGGACAGCTTCAGAGAACAGAGGTTGGATACTGGGGTGCAGAAGTGCCGTTGCAGAGAGATGAGGTTGGAGACTGAGGTGCAGAATGACTGTTAAAGAGAACAAAGTTTGGAGAACGGCGTGCAGAAGGATCTTATAAAGAACAGACATTGGAGATTGGGATGTAGAATGATCGTTGGAGAGACTAGAGGTTGGAGATTGGGGTGTAGAAGGACTTTTGTAGAGAGCAGAGGTTGGAGACTGGGGTGCAGAAGGCCTGTTACAGAGAGCACAGTTTGGAGACTGGGTTGCAGAAGACATGTTACAGAGAGCAGATGTTGGAGACTGGGGTGCAGAAAGATTTTTATAGATAGCACAGTTTGGAGACTGGGGTTTAGAAGGATTGTTAAAGAGAGCAGAGGTTTCACACTTAGGCTAAGAAGGACTGTTGCAGAGAGCAGAGGTTGGAGTCTGAGGTGCAGAAGGACTTTTTCAGAAAGCAGAGGTTGGCAATTGTTGTGAAGAAGGACCGTTATAGAGAGAAGAGGTTGGAGACTGCAGTACAGAAGGACTCTTACAAAGAGCAGAGTTTGGAGTCTTGGGTGCAGAAGGACCGTCGCAGAGAACAGATGTCGAAGACTTGGGTGGAGAATGACTGTTATAGAGAGCAGACGTTGGAGACAGAGGTGCAGAAGGATTGTTACAGAGAGCAGAGATTGGAGATTGAGGTGCAGATATACTGTTGCAGAGAGCAGAGGATGGATACTGGGATGCACAAGGAGTGTTACAGAGAGCAGAGTTTGGAGATTGTGGTGCAGAAGAACTGCACAGAGAGCCGAGGTTGGAGACTGGGGTGCAGAAGGATTGTTGCAGAGAGCAGAGGTTGGAGACTGAGGTGAAGAAGAATCTTTACAGAGAGCAGAAGTTGGAGACTGGGGTCAGAAAGGCAGTTACGGAGACCACAGGTTGGAGACTGGGGTGCAGAAGGATCGCTGCAGAGAGCAGAGGTTGGAGACTCTGGTATGGAAGGATCGTTACAGAGAGCAGAGGTTGGATACTGAGGTGCTGAAAGACTGTTACAGAGAGCAGAGGTTGGAGACTGAGTTGCAGAAAGATTGTTAGAGAGAGCAGAAGTTAGAGACTGAGGTGCAGAAGGACTGTTACAGAGAGCAGAGTTTGAAGATTGGGTACAGAAGTATCATTGCAGAGAGCATACTTTGGAGACTGAGGTGCAGAATGGTCTTACAGAGAGCAGAGGTAAAAGACTGGGGTGCAGAAGGACAGTTACAGAGAGAACAGGTTGGAGACTGGGGTGCAGAAGAAATGTTGCAGAGAGCATAGATTTGAGAGTGGGGTGTAGAAGGTCTGTTTCAGAGAGCAGAGGTTGAAGAATGAGGTGCAGTTGGACTGTTACAGAGAGCTGAGTTTGGAGACTGGTTTGCAGAACGACTGATACACAAAGCAGAGTTTGGAGACTGGGGTGCGGAACGACCGTTAAAGAGAGCACAGTTTGGAAACTGCGGTATAGAAGGACTGTTACAGAGAGCAGAGGTTGGAGACTGGGGTGCAGAAGAACTGTTGCAGAGAGCAGATTTTTGAGACTGAGGTGGAGAAGGTTTGTTACAGAGAGCAGAGTTTGGAGACTGATGTGCAGAAGGACTGTTACAGAGAGCAGCGGTTTGAGACTGAGAATGATAGTTTCAGAGAGAAGAAGTTGGAGACTTGGGTTATGAAGGCCTGTTACAGAGAGCAGAGTTTAGAGACTGGGGTTCTGAAGGCCTGTTACAGAGAGCAGAGTTTGGAGACTTGGGTGCAGAAGGACTGTTACAGATAGCACAGTTTATAGACTGAGGTGCAGAATGATATTATAGAGAGCAGAGTTTGGAGACTGGGTTGCAGAATGATTGTTGAAGAGAGCAGTGTTTTCAGACTTTTGTGCAGAAGGACTGTTGCAGAGAGCAGATGTTCGAGAGTGGGGTGCAGAAGGACTCTTTCAGAGAGCAGAACTTGGAGACTGGGGTGCAGAAGGATTCTTGCAGGGAGCAGAGGTTGGAGACTGGGGTTCAAAAGGCCTGTTACAGATATCACAGTTTGGAGACTGTTGTGCAGAAGAATATTATAGAGAGCAGAGTTTGGAGACTGAGGTGTAGAAGGACTGTTACAGAGAGCAGAGGTTGGAGACTGGGGTTCAGAATGATTGTTGCAGAGAGCAGAGTTTTCAGACTGAGGTGCAGAAGGAGTGTTGAAGAGAGCAGAACTAAAAGACTGGGTTGTAGAAGGATTGTCGTAGGAATCAGAGGTTGGAGACTGGGGTGCAGAAGGACTGTTATATGGAGCAGAGGTTTTAGACTGGGGTGCAGAAGACCTGGTACAGAGAGCAGAGCTTTGACACTGTGGTTCAGAATGATTATTGATAGCTGGTGAGCCTCCTTCTGGACACCTTCTTTTCCTCACAGTCCATCAGGCCTTCTCTCCTCACCCTGCTCTCTTTCGGCTTTATGAGCACCTGTGACTTCCACAGTCACTGTAAGCCATAACTCCCAGGCCTATCTCCTGGGAACCTGTCCCGCTGCCTCCTGGAATCTCTTTGGGGAGACCCCGCAGGTACCCAGACTCCAGGCCCAACCTCCTTTCCTCCTTTTCTCTCCCCAGACACACTCCTTTTCATTTTTTTGATGTTTTAATGAGTGATCCCTCTGCTACTCAGCTACCCCACAGACCAGGTCCCCCCTTGTGTCCTCCTCACCAGGACTTTAAAGTGCTCCACCCAGGACTCCTCTTCAGAGCTTTTCCCCAAGCTCCAAATATCACATTTTCTGTTACCAGATATTTCGTTTTAATCTTGTTTTGGCACCCGATTACTCTCCCAGACTGCATGAAGGGATTCTAACTAAATCACATGGACTGTAGGTACTATTATGGCTTAGAAATAAGGTATCCCCCCACCAAAAGCTCAGGGTCAGCCACAGAAGCAGTGTACAAAGGTGAAATGATTAGACTGTGAGACTTGTGACCTAATCTGTTGATCCATCCATTTGTGGGTTAATTATTGAAAGGCCCACTGTACTGAGATGAGTGTGGGCAGGTGGAGTGTGGCCGGGGACATGCCCTGGGGAATCACATCTTGTCCCCTGCAAACTGTCTCCTCCTGTCCCCTCCCCCGCCCCAACCTTCTGGCTGCCATGATCTAGGAATAACATCTTGTCCCCTGCGAACTGTCTTTTCCTATCCCCTCCCCAGCCCCAACCTTCTGGCTGCCATGAGCTAGGGACGCTTCCCCCCTTGTTCCCTTCCACCTCAGCATTCCACCTCATCTCAGGCCGGCAGCAATGGGTCAGCTGGCCCCAGACCTAACCTCCAAGCCAGGAGGCCAGAGTGCATCTCCCCCTCTGGGTTGTTTTGGTCAGGCCTGTGGTAACTGTGGCAACCGTGGACTGACTCAGGGAGTAGGTGTTATGAGTGGATTGGACCCACAACAGTTTCCTAAATCCACAGATTCTGTCATTTTCAGAGCTCAAGATATTTCCTTCTGGATGGCCTTTTTCCAGCCTGCCCTCACCTAAAATGCAGTCTACTAGTTATTATTGAGATTCTCCAGCCATCCTCGTCCTGCCCATTTGCACACCACAGCTAGCTCCTAGGAAGCCAGACCCATGGACCTCCTGCTGCTCACTGAGGAGAGAAGAGAGATTTTCTGAGGACCCTGTTAGAAGTCCGCTCTTATTTTTTTTACGGACCACACTCAGAGGGCATATTTCAGGCAGTCTTTCACATGCGTCAGACTCACAATGATTTTTGTGATTCTCTCCCAGGCTCCAATAACCACCACTCTAATCCCTACTTCTCTGAGATCAACTTTTTAGCTTCCACTAAGAAGTGAAAAACTGTTATTTCTCTTTATGTGTCTTTCTTATTTCACTTAATATAATGTCTCCCATGAGCTAGTTTTAAATAGAAACTGCACAAGAAATTCTTTTATGTCAGATTTAAATTTAATTCTGAAGAGATAATTCGAAATGATCACATATGTTTATGTAGGAAAATGTTCATTAAAATATTTATAGGACTGGAGATGATCTGAATGTTTAGCCAAAGGGGAAAGATTAAGTTTATTTAAGAGTGATGTAAGCTTATTGATCATCTCAATAGATGCAGAGAAAAACATTTAACAAAATATAGCACCCCTACCTGTCAAAACAGTAGAAACACTAGGGACAGAAGGAACTTTGTAAAAGCATTGTGAAAGCTATCTATGCTAAACCCAAGGCAGCATCATTCTAAGTAGAGAAAGGTGCTTTCTACATATACATACAGGTGTAGTCCCCTGTGGTAGACTTCCATGTGCACATAACATGATCTGCGTAAAAAGCTTTCACATTCCCTCCCTTCACAAAACTCTACGCCCTCTCATTCTCCTTCTACTCCACTGATCTTTCCTGTATACTTAATATAGCCAGTCCAACCTGACTTCATCAACTTCTTTCCTCTATTTTGCTCTGTCCCTGATAATTTCAGCATTGTACAGAAATAGTTAACTTCTGCCTTTCCGAACACAGAGATGAAGATTGATGTAAAATTAGAAAAACTCTACATTAGAAAACACTGAAGGCAACACCGACTGCTTCTGCAGATGATGACTCTGCTTTTAATTTTTTTTTAACATTTGCAATGAAAATGAACTTCTCCAAAAATTCTATGTTTACATAAAAGGAAAACAGGAGACAGAGATTACTGAGACAGTGAAAAATGACTTCACACCATGATGAGGTCGAATGGCTTTCTGTTGGCCTCTAGCAATTCTCTGGTTACTCCCACCAACCATCACCCCTGCAAATGTGTGCGGCTTCATGGGTCTGATTTCCTGAGACCAGTCCCACACGTTATCAGTCTCCAGGCTGCTTTTCATTCGATATTATTTGCCATGTTGCTGCAGATTAACAAGCCGGTTTGGGGTGCTCTCAGTCCATTCTCATCATGGTCTCTTTTTCTTTGTTTTGTAGCTATGACAACATTGGAAATGAGCAATCAATCATTTGTCACTGAATTCATCTTCTTGAAATTTTCCAAGCACTTCTTGGGATTTTCCAACCACTCCAACCTACAGGGCTGGTTCTTCCTGCTCTTTCTGGTCATTTACCTGACCACTCTCCTGGGGAACATGCTCATAATAGTGACCACCAAGGTCAGTCCTGCTCTCCACACTCCAATGTACTTTTTTTTTCTCAGCAATTTGAGCTTCTTGGACGTCTGCTACACATCCATCACCCTCCCAGTACTGCTGGAGAACTTCTTCTGGGAAAAGAAGGCCATTTCATACGAGGGCTGCCTTTCCCAGATCTTGTCTTGGTGACAAGTTACTGGCTCTGTGGCCAGTATGACTGCTGTGTGGCCACCTGCCATCCTCCTCAGTAAACAGTCATCATGAGTTTAAATGTCTGTGTTGGCCTGGTGACTGGGTCCTGGCTGTGTGGGCTGGTGAATATGGTCACACACACGGTGCTGGCCATCACACTCAATCTATGTGGGATACACCAGATCAGCCACTTTCTCTGTGACACCCCATTGCTTCTGAAGCTCTCCTGCTCAGACACCTCTGTCAACGAGTCTGCCCTTCACGTTGTCAGTGCCACCATGGGCCTGAGCCCCTGCCTCTTCACTGCAGGCTCCTATGCACTCATCATGGTGGTCATCCTGGGGATTCCCTCTGACCAGGGCAGGAGGAAGGCCTTCTCCACCTGTGCGTCCTCCCTCACTGTCGTGGTGGTCTTCTATGGAACAGCCAACTTTCACTATGACAGGCCCAGAGAAGGCTGGACATGGACACCCTGGTCTCTGTGCTCTTCTGTGTGGTGACCCCCATGTTGAAGCCCATCATTCACAGCCTGAGAAGCAACGAGGTCCCGAGTGCCCTGAGGAAGCTGGATGGGAGACAGACTGTATAGTGTGATTAGAACTAGATGATGGTTTCATTCTAGGAAATGTCTTAGTTGTAGAAATATGTGAACTCTTCAGCAGCAATTACAAGAGTGCTCTAACCGTACACAGTGTCTCATTACCACTGTGGTGGCCCTCCAACCAGGGAAAGCACACTGTGCTAAGTATGTGACACATTGTGACCTCACCTGGGTTCTCTGATCCACAGGTATTTCAGAATATTTTTATTACTTTTCTCTCCAAAAAAACCCTATACCAAAAGCAGTCAATCTCCTTTTCTCCAATATTGCAGGTCTAGCCAACACTAATGAATGTGAAGTGCTATGTGCAATGTGACTTTTACTTGCATTTTCCTAATGGATCTTGATTCTAAGTTTTAAATAAACACCATTTCTGTGTTTCTCCTTCACATGTGGAAAGACCCATGTATACACTCAAGTTTCTGTGGATATTTTTAATGAAGTAATACCATATGCGCCTTTTGGATCTGACTCCTTTCACTTCGGATGTTTGCAATTTTCAGTTATATTGTAGCTTTTATAAGTATTTTAGTTTATTCCTCCTTATTGTGACTGATTTCCATCTTATGAAAATGCCACATTTTTTTGTTCATTTCACACTGCATAGTAATTTTTACTTTGTGTCTGTGTGGGTGTCGTACTGCAGATTGAACCCGGAGCCTCCTGCACACTAAACAATGTTCTACCACTAAGCCAAAGCCCAACCCTATTAAAAATTTTGTTTTGAAACAGGGTCTTGCAAATTTGTCCAGGTTGTCCCTGAATTTGTGATTCTTCTGCCTCAGCTTCTTGAGTGGCTAGATTACAGACCTGCATGGTCATTTTCACTTTTTGACTAATATGAATAAGATTCGTATATATAATATGAACATTATATATAATATGAACATTATATGAACATTCATGTACAAATCATTGGTGGACAACTTTTTTATTTTTCATGAGTTTGTAAGTAGGAGTGGAAGAGGTGGATCGTTAACTCCATATTTAACTTTCTGAAGAAGTTCCAGATCATTTTCAGACCAGTGGAACCAGCTTACCTTATTATTAAGAGTGGTGAATAAAGCTTCTGATTTTCTCACTCCCTTAACAACACATCATTATCATTCCTTTTATTGTGATGACCCTGGAATGTGTGAAGTGCTTCATGAAATGTGCTTTAGCTTTGCCTTTCCCTGATGGCTAATCATTCTAAGATCTTTTAGGTGTACTGTTAATGTGTCTCTTCTAAGCATGAGGAAAACCCCATTGTATTATGGGAAATTTTAAGTTTTAGAGACTTACATCTTTATCTAATACTTTTATTTTTATTTTTGTGCAGTAAAATACTACAAGACTTTCAAGCTTGTTGACTTTTCTCCATCTGTGGCCGAAAGAGCTGTTTGATGACTCTTTTTTTTTTCCCCTACTTTTAAACTCTATAGCAAACAATGTCTTCACCAGGTCATTAGCATCAGCAGAATCATAAAATTAAGGGGCACGAAGTCATACAAGGTTTGGTAAGGGATCAGCCCTTAGCAGGCATGGATCAGCTGAAGATAGTGAGGATGCTTTTAATATTGTGGCTTCTGATATCTGTCCATCTGGCAAAGTATGTAACATGAAGGAAAAACTTCATATGCCGTGCAAAATCCATCCCAATAAGTGTACACCCACCCTGACCCCTTCTCTCTCTGGTGAGAACGGAAGGCATTCTTGAGGTTTCAGCCATCCACAACTTCTTAGCAGAAATCTCACTCTGAACTTCGCTCACCCACATCCCAGAAGAGAGAGGACGCTGATATTCTCACTGCATGCTGGGAACATTTGATTGCCAAGACATTAATGAATCCAACAGCAAATTAACTGCTTTCCATTGTTGCAGTTGAACTCAAGCCGTTGCCCTTGAGCTGTGTTTGCACACTGAGAATTCCCAGAGCAGCTGCAGAGGTAAGGCACAATGCATATTCCAAACAGGTCGGCCCCAGACCTCTATAAATGTCCATCACAGGAAAATGAATTGTGAGAGATCAGAGGATTTTAACTCCTTCATGAGGCCAGAGATATGCGACAGGCAACTCTAAGAATAACAGGTCCGTTTTCTGGTGAATGGAGACAAACAGCCAGTTTTACCAAGAGCTTTCTTTGCAGCCCAGGTGCTAGTATGGAGAGCAGCAAGAGCCACACAAAAACCAGAAATCTACTCCTCTCTGTGAGAGTTGCTGGTAAGTATTTATTTACCATCACAATTTTCATAAACACTATCCCAGAATCAGGATATACCTACACCTTAAAAACATATTACAGAATATTGTACATATTTTCATTACCATTTTGAGGCATTTATGTAATGACCTATCGTAACACCTTTTCTATGTGTGTCTAAGTTTCCACAATACTACTTGTATTGCCAGAGTAGAAATAACTTCAGAGGTTATCACAAAACCTGAGGGATTTAGCATGATGCCTCCAGTACTGGAAGAAAACCCAAAAAATAACTAGAAACCCTGGGATGCCTAAATTCCTTAAGTGACCTGATGTGTGTGGAAAATTACTTATGGTAAACAATAGATAATGCTAAGTGTTAATCTTCTGCTTTTGATGAGCAGGAAAGAAAGGAATAATTTTTAGGGAGAAAGTATAGGGACACATTCATATTATGATACAATATAGCATAACAATAGACCTACCAAAATATCTGTTTAAATAAAAATCATTATTGTAGAAGAAGTTATGTTTAGAAACATATTCATTCACTAACTAGGGGTTTTCATCTTTATCTTACAATACCTAGATGCTTGGGCAGGGAAATTGCAAGCAATTTATTAACTGTAATAAATCCCTTAAGCTTGTGAGTAATCTACTTCATACACAACCCCCCTCCTTTAAAAATATTATATTTTGAGGTCACTCATAAGTGACTTCATTCTCGGTCACCTGATTTTGAGATGACTGATTGGGAAAGAAAGATGCAGAGCTGCTTGTTCTGTGGGAACTGAGGCGATGGTCTCCATAAGGGATATGTTTAGGAGACAGGAGACACTGAGTTCCTCAGAAGCTGTTGGGCTATGCTGCCTCACTTATGCCCACAGAGGCTTTATTTTTCTCAGCAAGATATCTGCACCAGAACCACTGAACACAAATGTCCTCTCGCCTCTGTCAAGTCTCTGTTAGATCCTTTAGGTCCCACACAGTACCGTCTTTAAAGAATCTTTTAAAAACTCTGCTCCATGGATGTACTTGACAGACCTTCTTCATTCATCAAACCTTTACTGAGTGCACATTTACACAAGGTGTTGCCCTAGTGTTTAGAACACAACAGAGAGGCCCAACTAGAATCTGGAGGTGCGCATATTCAAGATGGAATGAGTGGCTTTGACAAGTATTAAGTGCTCCATTCCCAGATCTGCCCAATCAAACACTAAGGGAAAATAATGATAATTTGTACATTACATAGAATTGTTACCAAGTTTCCTGCACATATTGAGTTCATCTTCCCATTATATTGTAAGTTGGTTGAAAGACAGTGTCGGAGACCAGCTCTAACAGGGGGTCTCAGGAGACGAACGAATGGTGAGGAGTCGGCGAAAGAGAGGGTGGAGAAACAACAGAGACACCAAAGTGAAGGTGTTGATCCCAATCTTTACTTGTGAAGTTGATCATATATACTTTTCATTTTGGCAGGCTTACAGTACTTTGTGGTTACAAAAAAGGAATCATTATTCAAACAAAACAAAATATTACATAGCTACAATTAGAATAGAAGAATGTATCTTGGCTTATGCATAAACAAGCATTTGTACTTTCTGTTCGAGTTTTGCTTTGAGCTGTTTCTGCTTAGTTAACTTTTAATAATAGGTACAAATGTCCCAAACTATTGGCCTATACCTTGACTATTCTTTCTTGACTTACTGACTGGAACTGGTGCCATGGTTACGGCAAGTAGTTGATTTGTTATTACTTGTAATCAAACAAAAGTAAGAGCACAAACCATTGTGCACAGGAACAAGAACAAGTTGCCCAGTACTAAGCACTAATCTATCTACTTAACATTAATTTTCCTTCTCTAGATTTTAATTTACTCAAAAACTTCATTGACAGTAATACAGGGAGTTTTTCATTAGACATTAACAATTTAAACTCCACAGCTGAATCATGGCATTTAGAGCAAACAGATCTATGCTTTAGAAGTAGTTGCATTAATTGGGAAAGTCATGATTTTTCCTTTATACTTAATGGTCATATGAGAAATCAAAACTATACTTCTTAAAGGAATACAAAAACAAATCAGCCCATTCTCAGAAACATACTGCGCTCCTCCAGAGGATGGACGCCTTGCACCATTCACCTCAGTAGGGCCTTGCCATTTCCTGAGTCAGGGGAGGGGCGCAGCAGGACAGGGATCATATCTTATCCTCTTTGGGTTTCTTAGTAGATCTGGCTTAGGACTAAATTAGACCCTGTATAGGATCAAAATTGGTTTGAATTGAAACTAACCACTACCAAGAAAAGAAATTTTAAAATCCTAAATGAAAAAGAGAATTTTTTATTTCGAAAAATTTTATAACTAGAAGGCTCTGACATATCATAAAATGTAATAATTTGTCTTCCCTTTCCCCTTTATGCTAGAAGAAGCACAGGTAAAAAAAAAAAAAAAAAGAACTGAAAGAGCTGGCACAGTGGTGCACGCCTGTAACCCAGCAGCTCAGGAGGCTGAGGCAGGAGGATAGTGAGTTCAAAGACAGCCTCAGCAAAAACAAGGCACCAAGAAACTCAGTGAGACTCTGTGTGTAAATAAAATATAAAATAGGGCTGGGGATGTGGCTCAGTAGTCAAGCCCCTTAGTTCAATCTCTGGTAACTGCCCCCCTACACCCCAGCCCCCAAAAAACAGAACTGAAAGAGATGTTAAATGCTGAATTGAGTGCTGAATCTCCAAGACAGGAGGGAGGCTTTTTCCTTTTGAATTTGTTAAGATTTTTAACCTACCAGTTAGCGGTAAGGGCATCCCTGCATGTTAGGTGAAAGAGCACAGCCTCCCCCAAAGTGTGTCCTTGGACCAGCATCACTAAGAACACTTGGAACTCACTGACAGAGGCCAAATTTTCTGCACAATGACCTCTGATCTTTCCCTCGGCTCCAAGCACCCACACCACATGGAAGGATATGAGGACAACTCTGGGCCAGGCCAGATAGCTCATGGATTTCACAGTAATAAATTCACATTGCCACAAGCACCTGAAAACATTCAGATATTTTTTCTGTATAAATTGACCTTGTACTGTGTGTGTGTGTGTGTCTATCTCTGTGTGTGAGTGTGTGTGTGTTTGTGTGTGTGTGTGTGTGTGTGTGTGTGTGTGTGTTTTAAGCAATTTACTGGGCAACATGAAAAATGGATTTAAAAATTTTAATCATTGCTTGTGCTACTGAGATCAAATAGGAATCATTGTTTCCCTGATGTGCATAAGGGTTTTCATGATCACACCACCATTCTTCCTCGTTTTGGTCATGCCAATTTTTTTTTTTGTTTGAGGAAATGAATCCCTAAGGTTAGTCAGCAAAACATTTCATTTATTGCCAAAGCAAAAAAAAAAAAAAAGAAAGAAAAAGTTCTTCTTTTAAGACTCTAGACTTATTTATTTTATTTTGTTTATATTTAGATTTTAAAATTAGTTGAGCTTAACTGAAGCACCGACTTTCTATTGAAATTTAAACACTTTAAGCTTCTTAAGGCCCTGAGATTTGGAATTTTAATGAAAGCTGTGTTGGCCTATTAATCATGTGCAATGAATTATTAGAACCAAAGACAAGAATGTCTGGGCATTGAAGATAATAAGACAGTTTACTAATATATGGTATTATCATCAGGTAACAAAGTATCACTACAAATAAGATTTATTACATGATAACTTTTATGAGTCAATTTCTATTTTGTTTCTTAAATCATAATTGTTAATACATATTAAAAGTGCAAATTCATGTACATTATGCAAATGAAAGGGATTCATTGATGTTTCCCTACTTGCATTAATATATTGTGCATTAAATTCAATTATTTTTTCTGTAAAATGGCGATATTAGGTTATCTTATAGCTTGTTGTGTAAACCAAATAAGTTAATGCATGTAAAAGTCTTATAGGAATTTAATAAGTGTTAGGTATTTTTATCTAGTGTGTGTCTCTATTCGTTACTCAATTTGAAAAATCCTGATTAGATTCAGGTATGTAAAAATTCATCTTTTCAAAGAACTTCACTGAGGTTTGATAGAACGGATTATCCAAAATTCAATCTAATTTTTACAGAAAACATGCCACTTTTAAACTACATTAAACAAGGTTTTGAAAGTCAGGCATTTATGTGTATTGAAGCAATCTAAGAAGACTCACACTCAAATTATTTTTCTATGAAATATGCCCTAGATGATTATGATGATTATGGTTATTATTATTGCAGAGCAGAGGGTTTATAATTAAGTTGATCTAATTCCTATGCTGCATTATATAAATTCTAAGGAGCAAGTACATATTGTGTCACAAAGTGTCATTCTTGAGTTATGATTGTTAATAATGGATTCTAATGGTGACCATGATGATGATTCAATCTAATGCCCTACATTAATAAAGAGCATAGAGGATAAGGAAAATTGTTTGGGTATCATCCTTCACACTACCCCACACCTGTGATCTACAAGAAATTAGCCAGTAAAACCAAGGAAAAACTTATATGTAGATATAATTATATAAACATACATTTGGAGATTTTTTAAATTCCCCATAAAATTGTCCCTCCTGAACTGACCTTTATGTTTAAGACCTTTACAATAGCAGTATGCACAACTTCAGAGATTGTATTTTTCAATCCCTGAACATTTACGTTTAGTTTTCCCTTTTACACATCCACAGACCATGTACCAATTTCCCATAGTAAAATCTGCTGGAACTGCCTTCTATGTGAAATTTTATTTCTTTTTCTGAAAACATCTAGATATCTACCTATAAAAGAGATTGTCATATTGATCTTTTTGATATGGGAAGTTAAAAGAAAGTACATGTCACTGATTTCTAAATGACTTTAAGTTCATCCAGGTAGTTGATAGATAAAACAGAGAACGTAAGAAATGTCAAGTACATGTAGCTTCCAGCTCCATTTCAAAGTTGATTTATTGTAAATTAATGCTAATAAGATAACCTCTTGTTTAGGAAAATTATTTAGAGAAAGTGATACCTACAACTGAACTAGATAGTGTGGTGTTTTTTAGTCATTTCTGGATAAATTTTACTACAATTTTCGTGAACACCAATTATCACAAGAATCCCTACTTTGTCTATTTCCTTCTCTACTTTCTCTATTCTCCTGGGGGATTTCATATTCACCCTTTGCTGTAACAGTTGCCTTCAAGACAATGACTCCCAAATCCACACCTGCAGTTCTAGGCTGTCTGTGAAGGGCATTTACACGTGATTATCCCACAGATAACTCACATTCAACATTACTCAAATCAAATCCACTAAAGCCTCCTCTACATCTGCTATTCCTCACATATTCCTGTTTTCCTGAGTGATTCCACCAGCTAGCCAGCCTGCCAAAACTGATTTGTTGTCTTTACCGTGTCCTCTTCAACTAGGACTTTAAAGTTCTCCATATCCTTCTCCATGAGGGCTTCAGAGATTTTCTCCCACCTTCAACACAGCACGTCTTCAGATATAGACCACTTCATTTTGATCTTGTTTTAGCACTCAGATCACTCTTTTGAACTAAACAGGTGTGTCTAAAACCTGGGGAACCAGGTTTCACAATTATTGACCCCTGCTCCTTGGACTCACACACACAATTTCATGAGTGGGTCTATCTGCGTCTTCTAGACCTAGAGATCTGATGATTTTCTAAAACCCAGTCTATCTCCCTCCAGATGTCCCTGTTTTCAGTCTGCAGTCACCTAAAAGAGATTTATGGTCCCCTATTGTTAATACTCTACAATCATTGATGTCCATGCTCATACCCAAGCCTGGCTTCCAGAGACACACCTGGGCTCTCTGGTGGCCTATGGCATGGTGGGAGGTGGAACGCTTTCAGAGGTTTCTATTGCCAAGTACCTTGCTTAGAAATCAGGCCTGACACAGCTTCACAGAGCCTTGTCCCGGCCCCATAGGCTGATACACTGCCACCTCCCCTAAAGTAGCAGGCTTTTTAGAATGACCCAGGGCTTGGCAGAATCCACTGGTACTATCCCACCAGCCCCTTGAAGCCTAGATGGAGTCTCCATAGAAGCAGGGTATATCTCTATGGAAATGGGCTCCCTCCTCCCGCCCCAGTGTGATGCAGCTCTCAGAAAAGCTCAATAGTGAGGGTCTTTCCATTTATAGCAATTAGGATAACCAAGTGTTCTTAGCTTGCTGAGCCTTAGATGGCAGATTCCTGCTATATTTTTTGTGATTTCTGCCATCAGTGTTGCCTGAGATGCCAACTTGCCATCCCCCTAACTATAAGACAGTGTTCTCAGTCAAGACCAATCCCACAAACAATAACACACACACACACAAACACACACACAAACAAACACACACACACATGCACACGCCCATCCGTCATGGTGATCAAGGCTTTGTATCTGTGATACAGACTGAATGCACCCACCAATCACATTCACTGCTTCAAACAGATCGTGATCAGGAAACAACTGATGTCACTTGTAAAATGTGATATGTCCTGGACTATCACTGTGGTAAAAAAGAAGTAGAGAAATGTGAAAAATGGGAGGAAATACTTAACCTCTTAGAGACCAAAAAAATATTTAGATGTGGTTCCAACCAATCCTGAGTTAAAAATCATCTTGAAAAAATGCTTTCACTTCTATTTATCAATTTACTTACTTACTTACTTACTTACCTACTTACTGCAGTACTGGGATTTGAACACAGTGGCACTCTACCATGTTGGATGGCGTGTTATGTGACCCCTTCCCTGGCCTCACAGCTGAATCTGGAGGAGAGCCTGGAGCACCAGCCTTCGCCAAGGCCTCGTGGACATGCGTTCAGAAGGCAGCACCAGATCCTTGTGAAACATGCAGCCGCTGTCCTCGGCAGCCTGGGAAGACATTAATAGATGGCATCGTTGAAACGGGCTCCCTGATTTCAGTGAGAATAAGGGGACCCTGAAGTAGAAGAGGCCATGTGGTGGAGCAGTGATCAGAACATTCGAATCTGTAGAGATTTTTGACAGTGGTAAATGATCGTGGTATTTATAGATGGGAAAATTGGGCACCCTCCTAGAATAGTGCCTGTCCCATGTAATGTGAAACTCTTCTTTTCACACTTCATTGGTGCATTGTAGTGGTCCATAATGGTGGAATTTGCTGACACATATTTGAACATGCATACAAAATAACCGTAAACTTTGGCCAATATGATTCCAATATTTCCCTTTTTCTCACCTCCTCCCCTGGTGCCTTGACTCCATTGATCTCTCTTCAACTTTCATGGTGAGACTCCCTTCCAAACTTTACTTCCTTTTCCCCCTCTAGCTTTATTTTTTTTTTAATTTTTTTATTGGTTGTTCACAACATTACAAACCTCTTGACATATCATATTTCATACATTAGATTGAAGTGGGTTATGAACTCCCAATTTTACCCCAAATGCAGATTGCAGAATCACATCGGTTATACATCCACAGTTTTACATAATGCCCAATTAGTAATTGTTGTATTTTGCTACCTTTCCTATCCCGTACTATCCCCCCTCCCCTCCCCTCCCTTCTTCTCTCTCTATCCCATCTACTGTAATTCATTACTCTCCTTGTTTATTTTCCCATTCCCCTCACAACCTCTTATATGTAATTTTGTATAGCAATGAGGGTATCCCTTCATTTCCATGCAATTTCCCTTTTCTCTCCCTTTCCCTCTCATCTCATGGCTCTGTTAAATGTTAGTCTTTTCTTCCTGCTCTTCCTCCTTGCTCTGTTCATGGTTGCTCTCATTATATCAAAGAAGACATTTGGTATTTGTTTTTTAGGGATTGACTAGCTTCACTAAGCATAATCTGCTCTAGTGCCATCCATTTCACTGCAAATTCTATGATTTTGTCATTTTTTATTGCTGCATAGTACTCCATTGTGTAAAGATACCACATTTTTTTTATCCATTCATCTATTGAAGGGCATCTGGGTTGGTTCCACAGTCTAGCTATTGTGAATTGTGCTGCTATGAACATCGATATGGCTGCATCCCTGTAGCATGCTCTTTTAAGTTCTTCAGGGAATATTCTGAGAAGGGCAATAGCAGGGTCAAATGGTGGTTTCATTCCCAGCTTTCCCAGGAATCTCCAAACTGCTTTCCAAATTGGCCGCACCAATTTGCAGTCCCACCAGCAATGTACAAGAGTACACTTTTCTCCACATCCTCGCCAGCATTTGTTGTTGTTGTTTAACTTCATAGTGGCTGACAATCTTACTGGAGTGAGATGGTATCTTAGGGTGGTTTTGATTTGCATTTCTCTGACTGCTAGAGATGGTGAGCATTTTTTCATGTACTTGTTGATTGATTGTATGTCCTCCTCTGAGAAGTGTCTGTTCAGATCCTTGGCCCATTTGTTGATTGGGTTATTTGTTATCTTATTGTCTAATTTTTTTGAGTTCTTTGTATACTCTGGATATTAGGGCTCTATCTGAAGTGTGAGGAGTAAAAATTTGTTCCCATGATGTAGGCTCCCTATTTACCTCTCTTATTGTTTCTCTTGCTGAGAAAAAACTTTTTAGTTTAAGTAAGTCCCATTTGTTGATTCTTGTTATTAACTCTTGTGCTATGGGTGTTCTATTAAGGAATTTGGAGCCCGACCCCACAATATGTAGATCGGAGCCAACTTTTTCTTCTATCAGACGCAGAGTCTCTGATTTGATATCAAGCTCCTTGATCCATTTAGAGTTAACTTTAGTGCATGGCGAGAGGAAGGGATTCAGTTTCATTTTCTTGCATATGGATTTCCAGTTTTCCCAACACCATTTGTTGAAGATGCTATTCTTCCTCCATTGCATGCTTTTAGCCCCTTTATCAAATATAAGATAGTTGTAACTTTGTGGATTAGTCTCTGTGTCCTCTATTCTATACCATTGGTCCACTCGCCTGTTTTGGTACCAGTACAATGCTGTTTTTGTCACTATTGCTCTGTAATATAGTTTGAAATCTGGTATCGCTATACCGCCTGATTCACACTTCCTGCTTAAAATTGCTTTTGCTATTCTGGGTCTTTTATTTTTCCATATGAATTTCATGATTGCTTTATCTATTTCTACAAGAAATGCCATTGGGATTTTTATTGGCATTGCATTAAACCTATAGAGAACTTTTGGTAATATCGCCATTTTGATAATGTTAGTTCTGCCTATCCATGAACAGGGTATATTTTTCCATCTTCTAAGATCTTCTTCTACTTCTCTTTTTAGGGTTCTGTAGTTTTCATTGTATAAATCTTTCACCTCTTTTGTTAGGTTGATTCCCAAGTATTTTATTTTTTTGGAGGATATTGTGAATGGGGTTGTTTTCCTCATTTCCGTTTCAGAGGTTTTGTCGCTGATATACAGAAATGCCTTTGATTTATGCATGTTGATTTTATATCCTGCCACTTTGCTGAATTCATTTCTTAGTTCTAGTAGTTTCTTTGTAGACCCTTTTGGGTCTTCTAAGTATAGTATCATGTCATCTGCAAATAGTGATAATTTAAGTTCTTCTTTTCCTATTTTTATGCCTTTAATTTCTTTCGTCTGTCTAATTGCTCTGGCCAGTGTTTCGAGAACTATATTGAATAGAAGTGGTGATAGAGGGCATCCCTGTCTTGTTCCAGATTTTAGAGCATTCCCTCTAAAAGTTGAAGGCATTCCCCCTCTAGCTTTAACAGAGGAAAAACATACGGCCCTTAACTTTCTGAGTTGCTTATTTCCCTTAATGTTCTGAAGATCCATCCATCTTCCAGCATGACATAATTTCGTTCTTCTTTATGGCTGAATGAAATTCCAGTGTGCATATACCAGATGTTCTTTATTCATTCGTCCACTGATGTCACCTCGGCTGGTTCATGGGCATGTATGTGTCATTATAGTATGATGACTTCGATCTGATGTGATAAATACCAAGCAGACTTAGAGCGGGGTCACAGGGTGGTCCATGGCTACTCCTGAGGAGCCTCCATCCCGATTTCCGAGGTGGTTGTGCTGATTTACATGCCCACCAACAGGGTGAGAGTGCTCCTTTCTCTCCAATTCTCTCCTTGTCACACTCATTTCTGTTTGTATTCTTGGTGGTTGCCTTTGTCACTGAAGTGAGATGAAATCTCAGGGTAGTCTTGACTTGCAAGTATTTTCATATATTTGTTGGCCACTCACATATTTTATTCTAAGACGTGTCTGTTTAGTTCATTTAGTTTTCCATTTGGTAATTGGGTTATTTGATAATTGGGTTATTTAATAATTGTGGGTTTGATGTTAATTTTTTTGAGTTCTTTATTAATATTCTGAATATTCATCCTCTTTTAGAAGAGCCCCTCATAAAGATTTTCTCCCTTTCCGTAGGTTCTCTCTTCATATTCTAATTGTCTCCTTTGCTGTGCAGAACCTTCTTAATTTGATGCCACCCTAATAGCTATCTTTTGGTGTTATCTCCTGAGCTTTGGCATCCTATTGAGAAAGTGATTGCCTCTGCCTGTAGGTTGGAGTACTGACTTTGTTTTTTCCTAGAAACTGCATAATTTTTGGTCTAGTGCCTGGGTCTTTAATGCATTTTGAGTTAATTTTTTAAAGGGTGAGCGATAATTCAGGTCTCATTCTTCTGCATTTGGACAGGGTGGTAGTAGGACTGTTTCAGAGAGTAGATGTTAAAGACTGGGGTGCAGAAGAACTGTTGCAAAGAGCAGAAGTTAGAGACTGAGGTGCAGAAGGACTGTTACAGAAAGCAGAGATTGGAGACTGGGGTGAACAAGGATCGTTGCAGAGAGCAGAGTTTTCAGACTGAGGTGCAGAAGGACTGTTGCAGAGAGCAGATGTTGAAGACTGGGGTTCAGAATGACTGTTGCAGAGAGCAGAGGTTGGAGACTGGTGTGCAGAAGGACTGTTATGGAGAGCAGAGTTTGAAGACTTGGTTGCAGAAGGATCTTACAGAAAGTAGAGTTTGGAGACTGAGGTGCAGAAGGAATGTAACAGAGGGGCCGAGTTTGGAGACTGTGGTGCAGAAGGACTGATACAGAAAGCAGAGTTTGGAGACTAGGGTGCAGAAGGACCATTACAGAGTGAAGAAATTGGAGACTGCGGTACAGAAGGACTGTTACAGAGAGCAGAGATTGGAAATTGGAGAGCAAAAGGACTGTTTCAGAGAACAGAGGTTGGAGACTAGGTTAAAGAAGGAATGTTACAGAGAGCAGAGTTTGGAAACTGGGGTCGAGAAGGACCTTACAGAGAACAGAGGTTGGAGACTGGGGTGCAGAAGGAGTGTTAAGGAGAGAGGTCGTTGAAGACTTGGGTGCAAAAGATTCGTTGAAGAGAGCAGAGGTTGGAGACTAAAGTGCAGAAGGACGGTTGCAGAAAGCAGAGGTTGGAGACTGAGGTGCAGAAAAAGTGTTACAGAGAGAAGAGTTTGAAGAGTGAGGTGCAGAAGGATCATTGAAGACAGCAGAAGTTGGAGACGGAGTTGCAGAAAAATTTTTGCAGAGAGCAGAGGTGGAGACTGGGCTGCAGAAGGATCGTTACAAAGAGCAGAGGTGGGAGACTGGGGTGCAAAAGGACTGTTACAGAGAGAACAGTTTAAAGACTGGGGTGAAGAAGGAATTTTGCAGAAAGCAGAGGTTGGAGACTGGGGTGCAGAAGGACTGTTGCAGAGAGCAGAGTTTGGAGACTGAGATGCAGAAGGACTGTTACACAGAGAAGACGTTGGAGATTGGGGTGAAGAATTATGACACAGAAAGCTGAGGTGGGAGACTGGGGTGCAGAAGGACCGTTAAAGAGAGCAGAGGTTGGAGACTGGCGTGCAGAAGGACTGTTTCAGAGAGCAGAGTTTTGAGTCGGGGTGCAGAATGCCTGCTACAGAGAGCAGAGGTTGGAAACTGGGTTGTAGAAGGACTGTTATAGAGAGCAGACTTTAGAAGCTGGGTTGCAGAAGGAATGTTATAGAGAGCAGAGTTTTGAGGCTGGGTTGCAGAAGGATCTTACAGAGAGCAGAGGTTGGTGACTGAGGTGCAGGACGACTGTTACAGAGAGCAGTGTTTGGAGACTAGGGTTCAGAATGATCATGCAGAGAGCAGAGGTTTCAGACTGAGGTACAGAAGGACTGATACAGAAAGCAGAGGTTGGAGACTAGGGTGCAGAAGGACAATTACAGAGTGCAGCAGTTGGAGCCTGCGGTACAGGAGGACTGTTACAGAGAGCAGAGATTGGAAATTGGGGAGCAGAAGGACTGTTTCAGAGAACAGAGGTTGGAGACTGGGTTGCAGCAGGACCATGGAAGAAAGCAGAGGTTGGAGACTCGGTTGGAGAACGAATGTTACAGAGAGCAGAGTTTGGAAACTGGGGTGCAGAAGGACCTTACAGAGAACAGAGGTTAGAGACTGGGGTGCAGAAGAAGTGTTAAGGAGAGGAGACGTTGGAGACTGTGGTTCAGAAGGATCGTTGCAGAGAGCAGAGTTTGGAGAATGGGGTGCAGAACGACGGTTGCAGAGAGCAGAGTTTGGAGACTGAGGTGCAGAAAAACTGTTACAGAGAGCAGAGTTTGAAGAGTGAGGTGTAGAAGGATCGTTGAAGACAGCAAAAGTTGGAGACGGAGTTGCAGAAGAATCATTGCAGAGAGCATAGGTAGAGTCTGGGCTGCAGAAGGATTGTTACAGAGAGCAGAGGTGGGAGACTGGGGTGCAGAAGTACTGTTACAGAGAGAACAGGTTAATGCCTGGGGTACTGAAGGAATGTTGCAGAAAGTAGAGATTGGAGACTGGGGTGCAGAAGGACTGTTGCAGAGAGCAGAGTTTGGAGACTGAGATGAAGAAGGACTGTTACACAGAGAAGACGTTGGAGATTTGTTTGAAGAATTATAATACAGAGAGCTGGGGTGGGAGCCTGGGGTGCAGAAGGAACGTTAAAGAGAGCAGAGGTTAGAGACTGGCGTGCAGAAGGACTATTTCAGAGAGCAGAGTTTGGAGACTGGGTTGCAAAAGGCCTGCTAAAGAGAGCTGAGGTTGGAGACTGGGTTGCAGAAAGACTGTTATAGAGAGCAGACTTTTGAGGCTGGGTTGCAGAAGGACTGTTATAGAGAGCAGAGTTTTGAGGCTGGGTTGCAGAAAGATCTTACAGAGAACAGAGGTTGGTGACTGAGGTGCAGGACGACTGTTACAGAGAGCAGTGGTTGGAGACTGGGTGCAGAAGAATCGTGCAGAGAGCAGAGGTTTCAGACTGAGGTGCAGAAGGACTGTTACAGAGAGCAGAGGATGGAGACTGAGGTGCAGAAGGAAAGTTACAGAGAGCAGAGTTTGGTGACTGAGGTGCAGAAAGACTGTTACAGAAAGCAGAATTTGGAAATTGGGTTGCAGAGGGACCCTTACAGAGAGCAGAGTTTGGAGACTGCGGTATACAAAGACTGTAACAGAGAGCAGAGGTTGGAGAATATGGTGCAGAAGAACTGTTACAGAGAACAGAGGGTGGAGACTGGGGTGCAGAAAGACTGTTACACAGAGAAGAGGTTGAAGTCTGGGGTGGAGAAGGACTGTTGCAGAGAGCAGAGTTTGGAGACTGGTGTGCAGAAGGACTGTCTCAGATACCAGAGGTTAGGGAGTGAGGTGTAGAAGGACCATTACAGACAGCAGTGTTTGGACACTACAATACAGAAGGACTGTTACAGAGAGCAGAGGTTGGAGACTGGAGTGGAGAAGAACTGTTTCAGAGTGAAGACGTTGGAGACTGGTGTTCAGAAGAACTGTTGCAGAGAGCAGAGTTAGGAGACTGAGATGCAGAAGGCTGTCAGAGAGCAGAGGTTGGAGACTGTTGTGCAGAAGGATTGTTACAGAGAGCAGATGTTGGCGACTGGGGTGCAGTAGGTTTATTGCAGAGAGCAGAGGTTCAAGACTGGTGTGCAGTAGGATTAGTGCAGAGAGCAGAGGTTGGATACTTGGGTGCAGTAGGACGGTTGCAGAGAGCAGATGTTGGAGACTGGGATACAGAAGGATAGTTGCAGAGAGCAGAGATTGGAAAGTAGTTTGCAGAAGGACTGCTACACAGAGCAGAGGTTGAAGACTGGAGTGTAGAAGTACTGTTGCAGAGAGCAGAGTTTGTAGACTGAGGTGCAGAAACATGTTACAGAGAGCAGAGTTTGAAGAGTGAGGTGTAGAAGGATCTTTGAAGACAGCAGAATTTGGAGACGGAGTTGCAGAAGAATCATTGCAGAGAGCAGAGGTGGAGACTGGGCTGCAGAAGGACTGTTACAGAGAGAACAGGTTAAAGCCTGGGGTACAGAAGGAATGTTGCAGAAAGCAGAGGTTGGAGACTGGGGTGCAGAAAGACTGTTGCAGAGAGCAGAGTTTGGAGACTGAGATGAAGAAGGACTGTTACACAGAGAAGACATTAAAGATTCGTTTGAAGAATTATGATACAGAAAGCTGAGGTGGGAGCCTGGGGTGCAGAAGGACCATTAAATAGAGCAGAGGTTATAGACTGGCGTGCAGAAGGACTGTTTCAGAGAGCAGAGTTTGGAGACTGGGTTGCAAAAGGCCTGCTACCGAAAGCAGAGTTTGGAGACTGGGTTACAGAAGGACTGTTATAGAGATCAGACTTTTGAGGCTGGGTTTCAGAAGGACTGTTATAGAGAGCAGAGTTTTGAGGCGGGGTTGCAGAAAGATCTTACAGAAAGCAGAGGTTGGAGACTGAGGTTCAGAAGGACCATTACAGACAACAGTGTTTGGAGACTGCAATACAGGAGGACTGTTACAGAGAGCAGAGGTTGGAGACTGGAGTGGAGAAGAACTGTGTCAGAGATAAGATGTTGAAGACTGGTGTGCAGAAGAACTGTTGCAGAGAGTAGAGTTAGGAGACTGAGATGGAGAAAGACTGTTACAGAGAGCAGAGTTTAGAGACTGGGGTGCAGAAGGACTGATGCAGAGAGCAAAGTTTGGATAATGGGGTGCAGAGGCTATTACAGAGTGAAGAGGTTGGAGACTGTGTACAGAAGGGCTGTTACAGAGAGCAGAGTTTGGAGACTTGGTTGCAGAAGAATATTACATAGAGCAGAGTTTGGAGACTGCGGTGCAGAAGGATTGTTACAGAGAGCAGAGGTTGGCGACTGGGGTGCAGTAGGATTATTGCAGAGAGAAAGGTTGGAGACTGGTGTGCAGAAGGATCGTTGCAGGGAGCAGAGGTTGGAGACTTGGGTGCAGAAGGACAGTTGCAGAGAGCAGATGTTATAGACTGGGATGCAGTAGGTTTGTTGCAGAGAGCAGAGATTAAAAACTAGTTTGCAGAAGGACTGCTACACAGAGCAGAGTTTGAAGACTGGAGTGTAGAAGGACTGTTGCAGAGAGCAGAGTTTGGAGACTGAGATAAAGAAGGACTGTTACACAGAGAAGACGTTTGAGATTCGTTTGGAAAATTATGATACAGAAAGCTGAGGTGAAAGCCTGGGGTGCAGAAGGACCGTTAAAGAGAGCAGAGGTTGGTGACTTGCGTGCAGAAGGACTGTTTCAGAGAGCAGAGTTTGGAGACTGGGTTGCAAAAGGCAAGCTACAGAAAGCAGGGGCTGGAGACTGGATTGCAGAAGGACTGTTATAGAGAGCAGACTTTTGAGGTGGGTTGCAGAAAGACTGTTATAGAGAGCAAAGTTTTGAGGCTGGGTTGCAGAAGGATCTTACAGAAAGCAGAGGTTGGGGACTGAGGTGCAGAAGGACCATTACAGACAACGTTGTTTGGAGGCTGCAATACAGGAGGACTGTTACAGAGAGCAGAGGTTGGAGACTGGAGTGGAGAAGAACTGTTTAAGAGTTAAGACGTTGGAGACTGGTGTGCAGAAGAACTGTTGAAGAGAGTAGAGTTAGATGACTGAGATGCAGAAAGACCGTTACAAAGAGCAGAGTTTAGAGACTGGGGTGCAGAAGGATTGTTACAGAGAGCAGAGGTAGGCGACTGGGGTGCAGTAGGATTATTGCAGAGAGCAATGGTTGGAGACTGGTGTGCAGAAGGATCATTGCAGAGAGCAGAGTTTGGAGACTTGGGTGCAGAAAGACGATTGCAGAGAACAGATGTTATAGACTGGGATGCAGAAGGATCGTTGCAGAGAGCAGAGATTAAAAACTTGTTTGCAGAAGGACTGCTACACAGAGCAGAGGTTGAAGACTGGAGTTTATAAGGACTGTTCCAGAGAGCAGAGTTTGGAGACTGTGGTGCAGAAGGACTGTTGCAGATAGCAGAGTTTGGAAACTGGGGTGAAGAAGGACTGTTGCAGGAAGCAGGTGTTGGAGACATGGGTGCAGAAGTACTTTTGCAGAGAGTAGAATTTGAAGACTGAGGTGCAGAAGGATCGTTGCAGATAGCAGATTATGGAGACTGGGTTATAGAAGGACTGTTCCAGAGAGCATAGTTTGGAGACTGGGGTGTAGAAGGACTGTTGCAGAAATCAGTTTTTGAATACTGAGGTGCAAAAGGACTGTTTCAAGAGCAGAGTTTGGAAACAGGGGTGCAGAAGGACTGATACAGAGAGCAGGGATTAAAGACTGAGGTGCAGAAGGAATGTTACAGAGAGCAGCGGTTGGAGAATGGGGTGCAGAAAAACTGATACCGAAAGCAGTGTTGAGATACTGGGGTCCAGAAGGACCGTTACAGAGAGCAGAGGTTGGAGACTGCAGTACAGAAGGACTCTTACAGAGAGCAGATGATGCAGACTGTGGTGCAGAAGGACTGTTGCAGAGAACAGAAGTTGGAGA
Source organism: Ictidomys tridecemlineatus (assembly GCF_052094955.1). Taxonomy (NCBI): domain Eukaryota; kingdom Metazoa; phylum Chordata; class Mammalia; order Rodentia; family Sciuridae; genus Ictidomys; species Ictidomys tridecemlineatus. The sequence goes on from NW_027523134.1 coordinate 136,085, forward strand.
CTGGGGTGCATAAGGACCGTTGCTGAGAGCAGAGAATAATTACTAATTTGCAGAAGGATTGTTACAGAGAGCATAGGTTGGAGACTGGTGTGCAAAAGGACTGTTACAGAGAGTAGAGTTTGGAGACTTGGGTGCAGAAGGATCTTTCAAAGAGCTGAGGTTGGGGACTTGGGTAGAGAAGGACTGTTGTGGAGAGCAGAGTTTGGAAAGTGGGGTGCATAAGGACCGTTGCTGAGAGCAGAGGTTAAAGACTGATGTGCAGAAGGATCGTTGCAGAGAGCAGAGGTTGATGACTGTGGTGCAGAAGGCCTCTTACAGAGAGCAGAGTTTGGTACTGGGGAGAATTAAAATTGTTACAGAGAGCAGAGTTTGGAGACTGGGTTGCAGAAGATTCTTTCAGAGAGCAGAGTTTGGAGACTGAGGTGCAGAAGGACTGTTAGAGAGAGCAGAGGTTGGAGAGTGGGGTGCAGAAGGACTGTTTAAGAGAGCAGAGGTTGGAGACTGGGGAATAAAAGGACTGTTGAAGAGAGCAGATGTTTGAGATTGGGTTACAAAAAGACTGTTGCAGAAAGCAGAGGTTGGAGATTGAGGTGTAGAAGGACTGTTAGAGAGTGCAGATTTTTGAGACTGGGCTGCAAAAGAATCGTTGTAGAGAGCAGAAGTTGGAGACTGATGTGCAGAAAGATCATTGCAGAAAGCAGTGTTCAGAGACTTGGGTGCAGAAGCATATTTACAGAGAGCAGAGGTTTGAGACTGGAGTGCAGAAGGACTTTTACAGAAAGCACAGGTAGGAGACTCGGGTTCAGAAGGAATGTTGCAGAGAGCAGAAGCTGGAGACGGGGGTGCAGGAGGACTCTTGCAGAAAGCAGAGGTTGGAGACTGAGGTGCAGAAAGACTGTTAAAGAGAGCAGAGGTTGGAGACTGGGGTGCAGGAGGGCTTATAGAGAAAGCAGATGTTGAAGACTGGGGTGCAAAAGGACGGATAAGAGAGAAGAGGTTGGAGACTGAGGTGCAGAAGGACTTTTGCAGAGAACAGAGGTTGGAGACTAGGGTGCAGAAGCACCTTTGTAGAGAGCAGAGGTTTTAGACTGAGGTGCAGAATTATTGTTACAGAGAGTAGAGTTTGGATACTGCGGTGCAGAAGAACTGTTACAGATAGTAGAGTTTTGAGACTCGGGTGCAGAAGGACCATTACAGAGAGCAGAGATTGGAGACTGGGGTACAAAAAGACTTTTACAGAGAGCAAAGGATGGAGACTGGGATGCAAAAAGACTCTTCCAGAGAGCAGAGTTTTAAGACTGGTTGCAGAAGGACTGTTTCCGAGGGCAGAGTTTGCAAAGTGAGGTGCAGAATGACGGTTACAGAGAGCAGAGTTTGGAGACTGTGGTCTAGAAAGACTGATATAGAAATTAGAGGTGAGAGACTGGGTTGCAAAAGGACCCTTACAGAGAACAGAGGTTGGAAACTGCAGTACAGAAGGACTGTTGTAGAGAACAAGGTTGGAGACTGGGGTGCAGAGGTACCAATGCAGAGAGCAGAGTTTGGAGACTGTGGTCTAGAAAGACTGATATAGAAATTAGAGGTGAGAGACTGGGTTGCAAAAGGACCCTTACAGAGAACAGAGGTTGGAAACTGCAGTACAGAAGGACTGTTGTAGAGAACAAGGTTGGAGACTGGGGTGCAGAGGTACCAATGCAGAGAGCAGAGGTTGGAGACTGGGGTGCAGAAGGAATGTTATAGAGAGCACAGGTTGGAGACTGAGGTGTAGAAGGAGTGTTACAAAGAGTATAGTTTGGAGGACTGAGGTGCAGAACTACTGTTACAGAAAGCAGAGGTTGGAAATTGGGGTGTAGAAGGACCGTTACAGAGAGCAGAGGTTGGAGACTGAGGTACAGAAGGACTGTTACACAGAGCAGATCTCAGAGACTGTGGAGCAGCAGGACTGTTGCAGAGGACAGAAGTTGGAGACTGGGGTGGAGAAGGAATGTTACAGAGAGCAGAGTTTGGAAACTGGAGTGCAGAAGGATCTTACAGAGAGCAGAGTCTGGAGACTGTGGTGCAGAAGTACTGTTGCAGAGAGCAGAAGTTGGAGACTGGGGTCCAGAAGGATCTTTGCAGAGACTATATTTTAGAGACTGAGTTGCAGATGGACTTTAAAAGAGACCAGAGTTTGGAGACTGAGGTGAAGAAGGACAGTTACAGAGAGCAAAGTTTGGAGACTGGTGTGCAGAAGAACTGTTACAGAGAGCAGAGTTTGGAGACTGGGGTTAAGATGGATCTTACAGAGAGCAGAGTTTGGAGACTGGGGTGCAAAAGGACTGTTGCAGAGAGCAGATATTGGAGACTGGGATAGAGAAGAATCGTTGCAGAGAGAAAAGTTGGAGACTGGAGTGCATAAGGATCTTACAGATAGTAGAGGTTGGTGAGTAGGGTGCAGAAGAACTGTTGACGAGAGCAGAGGTTCGAGACTGGGGTGGAGAAAAATCATTGCAGAGAGAAGAGGTTGGAGACTGGGGTTCTGAAGGCCTGTTACAGAGAGCAGAGGTTTGAAACTGGGTTGCAAAATTTCTGTTACAGAGAGCAGAAGTTTGAAACTATTCTGCAGAAGGACTGTTACAGAGAGCAGAGTTTTGAGACTGGGTTGCAGAATCCTCTTACAGAGAGCAGAAATAGGAGACTGAGGTGCAGAAGAATTGTTGCAGAGAGCAGAGTTTTTAGACTGAGTTTCTGAAGGAGTGTTGCAGAGAGCATATGTTGGAGACGGGTGTGCAGAAAGACTGTTTCAGAGAGAAGAGTTTGGAGACTGTGGTGCAGAAGAATTCTTGCAGAGAGGAGAGGTTGGAGAGTGAGGTGTAGAAGGATGGTTACAGAGACCAGAGGTTGGATACTGGTGTGCAGAAGGACTGTTACAGAGAGCAGAGTTTGGAGACTGGTTTAGAGAAGGTTCCTAGAGAGAGCAGAGTTTGAAGAATCTGGTTCAGAAAGACTGATATAGAGAGTAGATTTTGGAGACTGAGTTGCAGAAGTAACGTTTCAAAGTACAGAGTTTGGAGACTGAGGTGCAGAAGGATTGTTACAGAGAGCGGAGTTTGGAGACTGGGGTGTAGTAGAACTGTTGCAGATAGCGAATTTGGGAGACTGGGGTGCAGAAGGACTGTTATAGAGAGCAGAGGTTAGAGACTGAGGTGCCGAAGGACTGATAAAAAAGCAGAGATTGGAGACTGGGGTGCAGAAAGACCGTTACAGAGAGCAGACGTTGGATTCTGCAGTACTGGAGGACTGTTACAAAAAGCAGAGGTGGGAGTCTGGGGTGCACAAGGACTGTAAAAGAGAGCTGATGTTGGTAACTAGGATTCCGAAGGACTGTTGCAGAGAGCAGTGTTCTGAGACTGGGGTGCAAAAAGACTGTTACAGAGAGCAGAGGTTGAAGACAGCGATGCAGAAGGATCTTACAGAGAGCAGAATTTGGAGACTGAGGTGCAGAAGGACTGTTAAAGACAGCAGAGGGTGGAGACTGAGGTGTAGATGGACTCTTAAAGAGAGCAGAGGTAGGAGACTGGGGTTCAGAAAATTCGTTCCAGACAGCAGAGTTTTTAGACTGAGGTACAGAAGGACTGATGCAGAGAGCATATGTTGGAGACTGGGGTGCAGAAAGACTGTTTAAGAGAGCAGAGGTTGGAGACTGGGTTGTAGAAGGACTGTTACAGAGAGCAGAGTTTGGAGATTCAGGTGCAGAAGGACTGTTACAGGAAGCACAGTTTGGAAATTGGGATGCAGAAGGACCATTAAAGAGAGCAGAGGTTGAAGACTGCGGTATAGAATTCTTACCAATAGCAGAGGTTGGAGACTGGTGTGCAAAGGACTGTTACAGATAACAGAGTTTGGCGACTGGGTTGGAGAAGGATCCTACAGAGAGCAGAGGTTTAAGAATCAGGTGCAGAAAGACTGTTACAGAGAGTAGATGTTGGAGACGTAGGTGCAGTAGTAATGTTGCAGAGTACAGAGTTTGGAGACTGAGGTGCAGAAGATTGTTACAGAGAGCAGAGGATGGAGACTGGGGTGCAGAAGGACTGTTGCAGATAGCGGACTTTGGAGACTGGGGTGCAGAAGGACTGTTACAGAGAGCAGAGGTGGGAGACTGGGTTTCAGACGGACTGATACAGAAAGCAGAGATTGGAGTTTGGAGTGCAGAAAGACCATTATAGGGAGCAGAGGTTGGATTTTGCAGTACAGGAGGACTGTTACAGAGAACAGAGGTTTTAGACTGGGGTGAAGAAGGACTGTAAAAGAGAGCTTATGTTGGAAACTAGGATGCCGAAGGACTGTTGGAGAGAGCAGAGATTGGAGACTGGGTTGCAGAAAAACTGTTGCAGAGAGCAGAGTTTGGAGACTGGGGTGAAGAAGGACTGTTACACAGAGCAGAGGTTGGAGACAGGGGTGCAGAAGGATTGGTACAGAGAGAAGAAATTGGAGACTAGGTGTAGAATGACTCTTACAGAGTGCAGAGTTTAAAGAGTGGGTTTCAGAAGAATCTTACAGACAGCAGAGTTGGGAGACTAAGGTGCTGAAGGACTGTTACAGGGAAAAGAGGTTGGGGACTGGGGTGCAGGAGGGTCGTTGCAGAGAGCAGGGTTTTGAGACTGAGGTGCAGAAGAACTATTTTAGAAAGCAGATGTTGGAGACAGGGGCACAGAAGTACTGTTGCAGAGAGCAGAGGTTAAAGACTCAGATGCAGAAGGACTGTTACAGAGAGCAGAGTTTGGATACAGGGGTGCAGAAAAATCTTACAGAGAGCAGAATTTGGAGACTGAGGTGCAGAAAGACAGTTGCAGAGATAAGATGTTTGAGACTGAGGTGCAGTAGGATCACTGCAGAGAGCAGAGTTTGGAGACATTGGACACTGTGTGCAGAAGGATTGATACAGAGAGCAGAGGTTGGAGACTGCGGTACAGAAGGACCATTACAGAGAGCAAAGTTTGGAGAGTTAGGTGCAGAAGTACTTTAACAGAGAGCAGAGTTTGAATACTGGGGTGCAGAAAGACTGTTACAGAGAGGAGAGTTTGGAGAAAGGGATGCAAAAGTATCTTACAAAGAGCAGAATCTGGAGACTGGGGTGCAGAAGGACTGTTCCAGAGATCAGAGGTTGGAGACTGAGGTTCAGAAGAATCATTGCAGAGAAAAGAGGTTAGAGACTAAGGTGCAGAAAGACTGTTACAGAGAGCAGAGTTTCGAGATTGGGGTTCAGAAGAACTGTAACAGAGAGCAGAGGTTGGAGACTGGGGTGCATTAAGCCTTTTACAGAGAGCAGAGTTTGGAGACTTAGGTGCTGAAGGACTGTTATAGAGAACAGAGGTTGGAGACTGAGGTGCAGAAGAACTGTTACAGAGAGCAGAGGTTGGAGACTGAGGTGCAGAAGGATTGGTACAGAGAGAAGAAATTGGAGACTAGGTGTAGAATGACTCTTACAGAGTGCAGAGTTTGGAAACTGTGGTTCAGAAGGATTCATGCAGAAAGTAGAGGTTGGAGACTGAGGTTCAGAAGGATCCTTACAGAGAGCAGAGTGTGGAGACTGGGGTCAGAAAGACAGTTACAGAGAGCACAGTTTGGAGACGGGGGTGAAGAATAAATGTTGCAGTGAGCAGAGATTGGAGACTGTGGTACAGAAGTCCTGTTACAAAGAGCAGAGGGTGGAGACTGGGGTGCAGAAGGAATGTAATCTAGAGCACAGTTTGGAAACTGAGGTGGAGAAGGATGTTACAGAGAGCAGATGCTGGAGACTGGGGTCAGAATGACTGTTGCAAAGAATGGACGTTGGAGAATAGGCTGCAGAAGGATCATTGCAGATAGCAGAGGTTGGAAACTGAGGTGCAGAAGGATCACTACAAGAGCAGAGTTTGGAGACCGGGGTGCAGTATGATAGTTACAGAGAGCACAGGTTAGAGACTGGGGTGCAGAAGAAATTTTGAAGAGAGCAGAGGTTGAAGACTGGGGTGCAGAAGGACTGTACCAGAGAGCAGAGGTTGGAGACTGGGGTGTAGAAGGACTGTTGCAGAGAGCAGACATTGGAGACTGGGATGCAGAAGGATCATTGCAGAGAGCAGATGTTGGAGACTGGTGTGTAGAAGGACTTTTGCACAGAGCAGAATTTTGAGACTGTTGTGCAGAAGGACTGTTGCGGAGAGCAGAGTTTGGAGACTGAGGTGCAGAAGGAGTGTTACAGAGAGCAGAGGTTTCAGACTGAGGTGCAGAATAATTGATACGGAAAGTAGAGTTTGGAGACTGGGATGCAGAAGGAATTTTACAGAGAGAAGAGTTTGAAGCCTGGGTTGCAGAAGGACTGCTGCAGAGAACAGAGGTTGGATACTGGGGTGCAGAAGGGCTGTTGCAGAGAGATGAGGTTGGAGACTGAGGTGCAGAAAGACTGTTTCAGAGAGCAATGTTTGGAGAACAAAGTGTAGAAGAATCTCACAGAGAGCAGAGGTTGGAGACTGGGGTGCAGAAGGACTGTTTCAGAGAGCAGAGGTTGTAGACTGAGTTGCAGAAGAATCGTTGCAGAGAGAAAATGATGGAGACTGTGGTGCAGAAGGCCTGTTACAGAGAGCAGACTTTGGAAACTGAGTTGCAGATGACCTGTTACAGAGACAAGATGTTTGAGACTGGGGTGCAGAAGGATTGTTACAGATAGCACAGTTTGAAGACTGGGGTTTAGAAAGATTGCTGCAGAGAGCAGGGGTTTCAGACTGTGGCTTAGAAGGACTGTTACAGAGAGCAGAGGTTGGAGTTTGAGGTGCAGAAGGACTGTTTCAGAAAACAGAGTTTGGCAATTGGGGTGCAGAAGTAACGTTATAGAGAGAAGAGGTTTGAGACTGCGGTACAGAAGGACTGTTACAGTGAGCAGAGTTTGGAGACTGGGGTGCAGAAGGCCTATTACAGAGAGCAGACGTTGGAGACAGAGGTGCAATAGGATTGTTACAGGGAGCAGAGATTGGAGACTGGGGTGCAGAAGGACCATTACAGATAGCAAAGGATAAAGACTGAGGTGCAGAAGGACTTTTACAGAGAGCAGAGGTTGTAAATTGAGGCCCAGAAGGATAGTTGCAGAGAGAAGATTTTGGAGACTGGGGTGCAGAAGGACTCTTACAGAAAGCAGAGGTTTGCAATTGGGGAGCAGATGGACCATTACAAAGAGAAGAGGTTGGAGACTGCGATACAAAAAAAAAAACTTTTACAGAGAGCAGAGTTTGGAGGTTGGATAGAAAAAGGATCGTTGATGAGAGCAGATGTTGGAGACTGGGGTGCAGAAGGACTGTCACAGAGAGCACAGGTTGGAGACTGGGGTGCAGAAGAAATGTTGCAGAGAGCAAAGTTTGGAGACTTGGGTGCAGAAGGACTGATACAGAGAGCAGAGTTTTGAGACTGGGGTGCAGAAAGACCGTTATAGATTGCAGAGGTTAAATACTGAGGTGCAGAAGGACTTTTACAGAGAGGAGAGGTTGGAGACAGGGGTGTCAAAGGATTCTTACAGAGAGCAGAGGATGGAGACTGGGGTGCAGAAAGAGTGTTACAGAGAGCAGAGTTTGGAGATTGGGGTTCAGAAGAACTGTTACAGAAAGCAGAGATTGGAGACTGTGTTTCAGAAGGCCTGTTACAGAGAGCAGAGTTTGGACTTGATGTGCAGAAGGATTTTTACAGAGAGCAGAGTTTGGAGACCGGGGTGCAGTAGGATAGTTTCAGAGTTCACAGGTTGGAGAATGGAGTGCAGAAGAAATGTTGAAGAGAGCAGAGGTTGGAGACTGGGGTGCATGAGGGCTGTAGGAGAGAGAAGCAGATGGAGACTGGGGTGTAGAAGGACTGTTGCAGAGAGCAGACGTTGGTGACTGGGATGCAGAAGGATCGTTGCAGAGAGCAGATGTTGGATACTGGGGTATAATAAGACGTTTGCAGCGAGCAGAAGTTGGAGACTGGGGTGCAGAAGGACTGTTGCAGAGAGCAAAGTTTGGAGACTGAGGTGCAGAAGGACTGTTACAGACAGCAGAGGTTTTAGACTTGGGTGCAGTATAACTAATAGGAAAGTAGAGTTTGGAGACTGGGGTGCAGAAGGACTGTTACAGAGAGCAGATTTTGTAGCCTGGGGTGCAGAAGGACAGCTGCAGAGAACAGAGGTTGGATACTAGGGTGCACAAGGGCCGTTGCAGAGAGATAAGGTTGGAGACTGAGGTGCAGAATGACTGTTACAGAGAGCAAAGTTTGGAGAACGGGGTGCAGAAGGATCTTACAGAGAGCAGACGTTGGAGAATGGGATGCAGAAGGATCGTTGCAGAGAGCAAAGGATGAAGACTGGGGTGTAGAAAGACTTTTGCAGACAGAAGAGTTTGGAGACTGTGGTGCAGAAGGCCTGTTACGGAGAGCAGACTTTGAAGACTGGGTTGCAGGACACATGTTACAGAGAGCAGATGTTGGGGACTGGGGTGCAGAAGGATTGTTACATATAGCAGTTTGGAGACTAGGGTTTAGAAGGATTGTTGCAGAGAGCAGAAGTTTCATACTGAGGCTTAGAAGGACTGTTACAGTGAGAAGAGTTTGGAAATTGGGGTGGAGAAAGACCGTTATAGAGAGAAGACGTTGGAGACTGCCATACAGATGGACTGTTACAGAGAGGAGAGTTTGGAGACTAGGGTGCAGAAGGACCCTTGCAGAGAGCAGATATGGGCGACTGGGATACAGAAGGATCATTGCAGAAAAAAGAGGTTGGAGACTGAGGTGCAATAGGATCGCTACAGAAAGCAGAGTTTGAAGACCGGGGTTCAGTAGGATAGATTCAGAGAGCACAGGTTGAAGACTGGGGTGAAGAAAAAATGTTACAGAGAGCATAGGTTTGAGACTGGGGTGCAGAAGGACTGTAGCAGAGAGCAGAGGTTGGAGACTGTGGTGTAGAAGGACTGTTGCAGAGAGCAGACGTTGGAGACTGGGATGCAGAAAGATCGTTGCAGAGAGCAGATGTTGGATACTGGGGTATAATAAGACATTTGCAGAGAGCAGAGGTTGGAGACTGGGGTGCAGATGGACTGTTGAAGAGAGCAGAGGTTGGAGACTGTGGTGCAGAAGGAATGTTACAGACAGCAGAGTTTTGAGTCTGAGGTGCAGAAGGACTGTTACAGACAGCAGAGGTTTTAGACTGGGGTGCAGAATAACTAATACGGAAAGTAGAGTTTGGAGACTGGGGTGCAGAAGGACTGTTCCAGAGAGCAGAGATTGTAGCCTGGGGTGCAGAAAAACAGCTGCATAGAACAGAGGTTGGATACTAGGGTGCACAAGGGCCGTTGCAGAGAGATGAGGTTGGAGACTGAGGTGCAGAATGACTGTTACAGAGAGCAAAGTTTGGAGAACGGGGTGCAGAAGGATCTTACAGAGAAAAGACGTTGGAGACTGAGATACAGAAGGATCGTTGCACTGAGCCGAGGTTGGAGACTGGGGTGTAGAAACACTTTTGCAGAGAGCAGAGTTTGGAGACTGGGGTGCAGACGGCACGTTACAGAGAGCAGAGTTTGGAGACTGGGGTGCAGGAGACCTGTTAAAGAGAGCAGATGTTGGAGACTGGGGTGCAGAAGGATTGTTTCAGATAGCACAGTTTGTAGACTGGGGTTTAGAAGGATTGTTGCAGAGAGCAGAAGTTTCAGACTGAGGCTTAGAAGGACTGTTACAGAGAGCAGAGTTTGGAAATTGGGATGCAGAAAGACCGTTACCGAGAGAAGAGTTTGGAGACTCCCGTGCAGAAGGACCATTACAGAGAGCAGAGTTTGGAGACTGGGGTGCAGAGGGAACGTTGCAGAGAATAGATGTGGGAGAATGGGATGCAGAAGGATCGTTGCAGAGAGCAGAGAATGGAGACTGAGGTCCAAAAGGATCGCTACAGAGAGCAGAGTCTGGAGACCGGGGTGCAGTAGGATAGTTTCAGAGAGCACAGTTTGGAGACTGGGGTGCAGAAGAAATGTTGTAGAGAGCAGAAGTTGGAGACTGGGGTGTAGAAAAACTTAGCAGAGAGAAGATGTTGGAGACTGGGGTGTAGAAAAACTGTTGCAGAGAGCAGATGTTGGAGACTGGGCTATAATAAGACTTTTGCAGAGAGCAGAGGTTGGAGACTGGGGTGCAGATGGACTGTTGCAGAGAGCAGAGGTAGGAGACTGTAGTGCAGAAAGAATGTACAGACAGCAGTTTTTAGACTGGGGTGCAGAATAACTGAAACGGAAAGTAGAGTTTGGAGATTGGGATGCAGAAGGACTGTTACGGAGAGCAGAGTTTGTAGCCTGTGGTGCAGAAGGACAGCTGCAGAGAACAGAGGTTGGATACTGAGGTGCACAAGGGCCATTGCAGAGAGATGAGGTTGGAGACTTACGTGCAGAATGACTGTTACAAAGAGCAAAGTATGGAGAACGGGGTGCAGAAGGATCTTACAGAGAGCACACTTTAGAGACTGGGATGCAGAAGGATTGTTGCAGAGAGCAGTGGTTGGAGACTGGGTTGTAGAAGGACTTTTGCAGAGAGCAGAGATTAAAGAATGGGGTTGAGTAGCCCTGTTACAGAGAGCAGAGATTGGAGACAGGGTTGCAGAAAACTTGTTACAGAGAGCAGATATTGGAGACTGGGTTGTAAAAGGATTGTTACAGATAGCACAGTTTGGAGACTGTTGTTTAGAAGGATTGTTGCAGAGAGCAGAAATTTCAGACTGAGGCTTAGAAAGACTGTTACCATGAGCAGAGTTTGGAAATTGGGGTGCAGAAGGAGCGTTAGAGAGAGAAGTGCTTGGAGACTGTGGTGCAGAAGGACCATTGCAGAGAGCAGATGTGGGAGCCTGGGGTGCAGTAGGACTGTTACAGAGAGAAGACGTTGGAGACAGAGGTGCAGAAGGATTGTTACAGAGAGCAGTGATTGGAGACTGGGGTGCAGAAGGACCATTACAGAGAGCAAATGATAGAGACTGAGGTGCAGAAGGACTTTTACAGAGAGCAGAGCTTGGAGACTGAGGTGTAGAATGATCGTTGCAGAGAGAAGAGTTTGGAGACTGGGGTGCAGAAGGACTGTTACAGAAAACAGAGGTTGGCAATTGGGGAGCACATGGACCATTACAAAGAGAAGAGGTTGGAGACTGCGAAACAAAAGTACTTTTACAGAGAGCAGAGTTTGGAGACTGTATAGAAGAAGGATCGTTGCAGAGAGCAGATGTTGGAGACTGGGGTTCAGAAGGACTGTTACAGAGAGCACAGGTTGGAGACTGGTGTGCAGAAGAAATGTAACAGACAACAGAGTTTGAAGACTTGGGTGCATAAGGACTTTGGCAGAGAGCAAAATTTGAAGACTGTGGTGCCGAAAGACTAAAACAAAAATCAGAGTTTGGCGACTGGCATGCAGAAGAATCATTTCAGAGAGCAGATGTTGGAAACTAAGGTGCAGAAGGATCATTACACAGAGCAGATTTTGGTTACTGGGGTGTAAAAGGAGTGCTGCATAGAGCAGAGGTTGAAGACTGGGGTGCAGCAGGACAGTTACAGAGAGTACATGTTGGAGCCTTGGGTGCAGAAGAAATGTTGCAGAGAGCAGAGGCTGGAAACTGGGGTGCAGAAGTACTGTAGCTGAGAGAAGAGGTTGAAGACTGGGGTGCAAAAGGACTGTTGCAGAGAGCATACGTTGGAGACTGGGATGCAGAAAGATCATTGCAGAGAGCAGATGTTGGATACTGGGCTATAATAAGATGTTTGTAGAGAGCAGAGGTTGGAGACTGGGGTGCAGATGGACTGTTACAGAGAGCAGATGTTGGAGACTGAGATGCAGAAGGATCGTTGGAAAGAGAAGAGGTTGCAGACTGGGGTGCAGAAGGACTGTTGCAGAGACCAGACGTTGGAGACTGGGATGCAGAAAGATGGTTGCAGAGAGCAGATGTTGGATACTGGGCTATAATAAGATGTTAGAAGAGAGCAGATGTTGGAGACTGGGGTGCAGATGGACTGTTGCAGAGAGCAGAGGTTGGAGACTGAAGTGCAGAAGGATCATTGCAGAGAGCAGAGTTTGGAGACTGGGGTGCAGAAGGATCGTTGTAGACAGCAGAGGTTTAAGACTGAGGCTTAGAAGGACTGTTACAAAGAGCAGAGGTTGGAATTTGAGGTGCAGAAGGACTGTTATAAAAAGCAGAGGTTGGCAATTGGGGTGCAGAAGAAACGTTATAGAGAGAAGAGGTGGAGACTGCGGTTAAGAAGGACTGTTAAAGAGAGCAGAGTTTGGAGACTTTGGTGCAGAAGGACCGTTGTAGAGAGCAGATGTTGGAGACTAGGATGCAGAAGGACTGTTACAGAGAGCAGACATTGGAGACTGAGGTGCAGAAGGATTGATACAGAGAGCAGAGTTTGGAGACTGGGGTACAGAATTACCATTACAGAGAGCAAAGTTTGGAGACTGAGGTGCAGATGGACTTTTAGAGAGAGCAGTAGTTGGATACTGGGGTGCAGAAAGACTGTTACAGAGAAGAAGGGTTAGAAAAGGGATGCAAAAAAATCTTACAGAGAGCAGAGTCTGGAAACTGGGGTTCAGAAGAACTGTTACACAGAGCACATGTTGGAGACTGGTGTGCGGAAGGTCTGTTACAGAGAGCAGATGTTTGTAACTAGGGTGAAGAAGGACTGTTGTAGAGAGCAGAGGTTAGAGACTGGGGTGTAGAAGGACTGTTGCAGAGAACAGAGTTTGGAGACTGATGTTCGGAAGTCCTGTTACAGAGAGCAGAGTTTGGAGACTCAGGTGCAGAATTACTGTTACAGAGAGCAGAGTTTGGATACAGGGGTGCAGAAGGATCTTACAGAGAGCAGAGGTTGAAGACTGAGGTCCAGAAAGACTGTTGCTGAGATCAGAGGTTGGAGACTGGGGTGCAGTAGGATCATTGTAGAGAGCAGAGGTTGGAGACTGGGGTGCCAAGGATCGTTGCAGAGAGCAGCGGTTGGAGACTGGGGTGCAGAAGACCTGCTACAGAGAGCAGAGTTTGGAGACTGGCGTGAAGAAGGCCTTATACGAAGAGGAGAGTTTGGAGACTGGGTTGCTTAAGGATCTATCAGAGAGTAGAGGTTGGAGACTGAGGTGCATGTGGACTGCTACAGAGAAAAGTGGTCGGAGATTGGGGTGCATAAGAATGGTGCAGAGACCAGAAGTGTCAGACTGAGGTGCAAAAGGACTGTTACAGAGAGTAGAGGTTGGAGACTGAGGTGTAGAAGAACTGTTACATAGAGCAGAGTTTGGAGACTGAGGTGCAGAAGCACTGTTATAGAAAGCAGAGTTTGGCAATTGGAGTGCAGACGAACAGTTACAGAGACCAGAGTTTTGAGACTTCGGTGTAGAAAAACTATTACTGAGAGCAGAGCTTGGAGACTCGGGTGCAGAATGAATGTTACAGAGAGCACAGGTTGAAGTCTGAGGTGCAGAAGGATAGCTACAAAAATCAGAGGTTGTGGACTGGGGTTCAGAACGACTGATACAGAAAGTAGAGTTTGGAGACTTAGATGAAGAAGGATAAATTATGGAGAGCAGAGTTTGGAGACTGCGGTACTGAAAAACTGTTACAAAAAGGAGATGTTAAAGACTGGTTAGCAGAAGGACTGTTGCAGAGGACAGAGGTTGGAGACTAGGGAGCCACAGGACACTTGCAGAAAGCAGAGGTTAAAGACTGGAGTGGAAAGGTATGTTACAGGGACCAGAGTTTGGAAACTGGGGTGCAGAATGAACTTACAGAGAGCAGACGTTGGAGACTGTGGTGCAGAAGTACTGTTGCAGAGAGCAGAGATGGAGACTGGGGTGCAGAAGGACTGTTGCGGAGAGCAGAGTTGGGAGACTGGAGTGCATAAGGACTGTTGCAGAGAGCAGAGGTTGGAGACTTTGATGCAAAAGAACTCTTAGAGAGAGCAGAAGTTTGAGACTGGGTGAAGAAGGACTGATACAGAAAGGATAGATTAGAGTCTGGGGTGCAGAAAGACAGTTAAAAAAGAGCAAATGTTGGAGACTGCAGGTGCAGAAGGACTCTTAGAGAGAGCAGAAGTTGGAGACTGGCGTGAAAAAGGACTGATACAGAAAGCAGACATTAGAGTCTGGCGTGCAGAAAGACCGTTACAGAGAGCAGAGGTTGGAGACTTCAGTATAGAAGGACTGTTGCAGAGAGCAGAGTTTGCAGACTGGGGTGCAGGAGGACTGTTGCAGAGGGCAGAGATTGGAGACTGAGGTTCAGAAGTCCTGTTACATAGAGCAGAAGTTGGAGAATAGGGTGCAGCAAGATCTTTGCAAGGAGCAGAGCTTGGAGATAGGGGTGCAGAGTGATATTTCAGAGAGCAGAAGTTGGAGACTGAGGTGCAGAAGGACTGTTTCAGAGATGAGAGTTTGGAGACTGGGGTGCAGTATGATCATTGCAGAGAGCAGAGTTTGGAGACAGGGGTGCAGAATGATCCTTGCATAGAGCAGAGTTTGGAGACTGGCGTGCAGAAAGCCTGTTACAGAGAGGAGAGGATGGAGACTGGGGTGCAGAAGGACTGTTATAGAGAGCAGTGTTTGGAGACTGGGTTGCTAAAGGATCTTGCAGAGAGCATAGGTTTGAGACTGAGGTGCAGGTGGACTTTTACAGAGAACAGTGCTTGAAGACTGGGGTGTAGAAGGACTGTTACAGAGAGCAGAGTTTGGAGACTCAGGTGCAGAAGGAATGTCACAGGAAGCAGAGTTTGGAAATTTGGGTGCAGAAGGACTGTTACAGAGAGCAGAGTTTGAAGACTGCGGTATAGGATTGTTATTAAGTGCAGAGGTTGGAGACTGAGATGCAGAAGAACTCTTACATAGAGCAGAGGTTGGAGACTGCAGTATAGAAGGACTGTTGCAGAGAGCAGAGTTTGGAGACTGGGGTGCAGAAGGACTGTTGCAGAGAGCAGAGATTGGAGTCTGAGTTGCAGAAGTCCTGTTACATAGAGCAGAAGTTTGAAAATGGGGTGTAGAACATCGTTGCAAGGAGCAGAGCTTGGAGACAGGGGTGCAAAATGATCTTTCAGAGAGCAGAATTTGGAGACTGAGGTGCAGAAGGACTGTTTTAGAGATGAGATGTTGGAGACTGGGGTGCAGTATTATAATTGCAGAGAGCAGAGTTTGGAGACAGGGATGCAGAATGATCCTTGCATAGAGCAGAGTTTGGAGACTGGCGTGCAGAAAGCCTGTTACAGAGAGGAGAGGTTGGAGACTGGGGTGCAGAAGGACTGTTATAGAGAGCAGCTTTTGGAGACTGGGTTGCGAAAGTATCTTGCAGAGAGCAGAGGTTTGAGACTGAGGTGCAGGTGGACTTTTACAGAGAACAGTGCTTGGAGACTGGGGTGTAGAAGGACTGTTACAGAGAGCAGAGTTTGGAGACTCAGGTGCAGAAGGAATGTTAGAGGAAGCAGAGTTTGGAAATTGGCGTAGAGAAGGACCGTTACAGAGAGCAGAGTTTGGAGACTGCAGTATAGGACTGTTATTGAGAGCAGAGGTTAGAGACTGGGGTGCAGAAGGACTCTTACATAGAGCATAGGTTGGAGACTGAAATGAAGAAGGATAGATACAGAGAACAGATTTTGGAGACTGGGGTTCAGGAAGACTGATACAGAAACAAAAGTTGGAGACCTGGGTGTAGAAGGACTGTTACAAAGAGCAGAGGTTAGAGACTTTGGTACAGAAGGACTGTTACAGAGAGCAGATATCGGAGACTGGGGAGCAGAAGGACTGTTGAAGAGGACAGACGTTGGATTCTGGGGAGGAGAAGGAATGTTACAGAAAGCAGAGTTTAGAAACTGGAGTGCAGAAAAATCTTACAGAGAGCAGAGGTTGAAGACTGTGGTGCAGAAGGACTGTTGTAGAGAGCAGAGGTTGGAGACTGGGGTCAAAAAGGATCGTTGCAGAGAGTAGAGTTTGGAGACTGGGGCGCAGAAGGACTGTTGTAGAGAGCAGATGTTGAAGACTGGGGTTCAGAAAGACTTCTTCAGAAAGCAGATTTTAGAGACTGGGGTGAAGAAGGACTGTTACATAGAGCAGAGGTTGAAGACTGAGGTGCAGAAGGACTGTTACAGAGAAAAGAGTTCAGAGACTTGTGTGCAGATGGACTGTTACACAGAGCATAGGTTGGAGACTGGGGTTCAGTTGGATCTTAAAGAGAGCAGAGTTTGGAGACTGCGGTTCAAAAGGACTGTTGCAGAGAGCAGATATTGGAGACTGGGGTGGAGGAGAATCGTTACAGATAGAAGAGGTGTGAGACTGGGGTGCAGAAGGACTGTTACAGAGAGCAGAAGTTGGAGACTGGATTGCAGAAGTCCTATTACAAAGAGCAGAAGTTGGAGACTGTTGTGCAGAAGGACAGGTATAAAGTGTAGAGTTTAAAGACTGGATTGAAGAAAGATCTTACAGAGAGCAGAGTTGGGAGACTGAGGTGCAGAAGGACTGTTATAGAGAGCCGAGGTAGGAGACTGGGATGCAGAAGGCTCGTTGTAGAGAGTAGAGTATTCAGACTGAGGTGCAGAAGAACTGTTGCAGAGAGCAGATGTTGGAGACTGGGATGCAGAAGGACTGTTGCAGAGAGAAGATGTTGGTAACCAGTGTGCAGAAGGACTCTTGTAGAGAGAAGAAGTTGGAGACTGGGGTGTAGAAAGACTGCTGCAGAGATCAGAGGTTGGATACAGGGGTGCAGAAGCATCTCACAGAGAGCAGAATTTGGAGACTGAGGTGCAGATAGACTGTTGCAGAGATCAGAGGTTGGAGACTGGAGTGCATTAGGATCATTGCAGAGAGCAGAGGTTGAAGACTAGGGTGCAGAAGAATCATTGCAGAGAGCAGATTTTGGAGACTGGGGTGCAGAAGGCCTGATGTAGAGAGCAGGGTTTGGAGACTGGCGTGCAGAAGTCCTGTTACAGAGAGTAGAGGTTGGAGACTGTGGTGCAGAAGGACTGTTATAGAGAGCAGAATTTGGTGACTGGGTAACTGAAGGATCTTACGGAGCGAAGAGGTTGGAGACTGAGTTGCAGGTGGACGTTACAGAGAGCAGTGGTTGGAGACTGAGGTGCAGAAGGACCATGCAGAGAGGAAAAGTGTCAGACTTAGGTGCAGAAAGACTGTTACAGAGAGAAGAGGGTGGAGACTGAGGTGTAGAAGTACTTTTACAGAGAGCAGAGTTTGGAAATTGGGGTGCAGAAAGAGCGTTACAAAGACCAGAGTTTGGAGACTTCGGTATAGAAATACTGTTACAGAGAGCAGAGGTTGGAGATTGGGGTGAAGAAGGAATGTTACAAAGAGCACATCTTGGAGACTGAGGTGCAGAAGTATAGATACAGAGAGCAAAGTTTTGAGACTGGTGTTCAGAAGGACTATTACAGAAAGCAAACTTTGGGGACTTGGTTGCCATAGGACTGTTACAGAAAGCAGATGTTGGAGACTGGGGTGCAGAAGGACTGTTGCAGAGGACAGAGGTTGAAGACTGGAGTGCCGACACTTGCAGAAAGAAGAGATTAAAGACTGGGTTGGAGAAGGAATGTTACAGAGAGCAGAGTTTGGAAACTGGAGTGCAGAAGGATCTTACAGAGAACAGAGGTTGGAGACTGTTGTGCAGAAGGACTTTTCCAAAGAGCAGAGGTTGGGGATTTTGGTCCTGAAGGATCCTTGCAGAGAGCAGCGTTTGAAGACTTGGGTGCAGAAGGGGCTGTTGCAGAGATCAGAGGTTTGAGAATGCGTGCAGAAGGACTGTTGCAGAGAGCAGAGTTTGGAGACTGGAGTACAGAAGGACTGTTCCAGAGAGCAGAGGTTGGAGACTGGGGTTCAGATTGCCTGTTACAGAGAGCAGAGTTTGGACATGGGGTGTAGAAAGACTTTTGCCGAGAGCACAGTTTTGAGATTTTGGTGCAGAAGCACTGTTGCAGAGAGTAGAGGTTCGAGACTGCCTTTTCGTATGACTGTTACAGAGGCAGAGTTTGCAGACTTAGGTTGCAGAAGGACTGTTGCGGAGAGCACAGTTTGTAGACTGAGGTGCAGAAGGACTGTTACAGAGAGCAGAGTTTGGAGATTGGGGTGCAGATGGAATTATACAGAAAGTAGAATTTGGAGACTTGGGTGCAGAAGGACTGTTGCAGAGAGCAGAGTTTGGGAGAATGGGGTGCAAAAGGCCTGATACACAGAGCAGAGGTTGGAGACTGGGGTGCAGAAGGACTGTTACAGACAGCAGAGTTTTGAGACAGGGTTGCAGAAGGATCTTACAGAGAGCAGAGTTTGGAGACTGTGGTACAGAAAAACTGTTACAGAGAGCAGAGGTTGGAGACTGGGGTGCAGAATGATCGTTGCAATGAACAGAGTTTTCAGACTGAGGTGCAGAAAGACTTTTGCAGAGAGCAGATATTGGAGACTGGGGTGCAGAAAGACTGTTGCAGAGAGCAGAGGTTGGAGACTGGGGTGCAGAAGGATCGTTGTAGCGAGAAGAGGTTTCAGACCGGCGTGCAAAATGACTGTTACAAAAACAGAGGTTGGACAAGGAATGCAGAAGGACTGTTACAGAGGGCAGACTTTACAGACTGGGTTGCAGGGGGATCAAACAGAAAGCAGATGTTGGAGACTGAGGTTCAGAAGGACTGTTACAGAGAGTAAAGTTTAGAGACTGAGGTGTAGAAAGACCATTGAAGAGAGCAGAGTTTGGAAACTGAGGTGCAGAAGGATTGTTAAAGAGAGCAGAGGTTGGAGACTGGGGTGCAGAGGACTGTTTCAGATAGCAAAGTTTTGAGAATGGGTGTAGAATGACTGTTGCAGAAAGCAAAGGTTGAGACTTGGGTGCAGAAGGACTGTTGCAGAGAGCAGAAGTTGGAGACTGAGGTCCAGAAGGATTGATACAGAGAGATGAGTTTGGAGACTGGGGTGCAGAAGGACTGATACAGAAAGCAGAGGTTTGAAGACTGGGGAGCAGAAGGACTGTTACAGAGAGCAGATTTTGGAGACTGCACTACAGGAGGCCTGTTACAGAGAGCAGAGTTCAGAGACTGGTGTGGAGAAAGACTGTTTCAGAGTGCAGACCTTGGAGACTGGGGTGCAAAAGAACTGTTGCATAGAGCATTGGTTGAAGACTGGGGTGCAGAAAAACTGTCGCAGAGAAAAGAGGTTGGAGACTGAGGTGCAGAAGGAATGTTACAGAGAGCAGAGTTTGGAAACTGTGGTGCAGAAGGAATGGTACAGAAAGGAGAGGTTGGAGATTGGGGTGCAGAAGGACCGTTACAGAGATCAGAGGTTGGGGACTGTTGTACAGAAGGACTGTTACAGAGAGCAGAGGTTGGAGACTGGGGAGCAGAAGGACTTTTACAGAGAGCAGAGGTTGGAGACTGGGGAGCAGAAGGTCTGTTAGAGAGAGCAGAGGTTGGATTCTGGAGAGCAGAAGGAATGTTACAGAGAGCAGATTTGAAAAATGGGGTGCGAAATGATCTTACAGAGAGCAGAAGTTGAAGGCTGGGGTGCAGAATCACTGTTAGAGAGAGAAGATTTTAGAGACTGAGGTGCAGAAGGACTGTTACAGAAAGAAGAGATGGGAGACTGGTGTTCACAAGGATCGTTGCAGAGAGCAGAGATATCAGACTGATGTTCAGGAGGACTGTTGCAGAGAGCAGATGTTGGAGACTGGGGTGCAGAAAGACTTTTGCAGAGAGCAGAGGTTGGAGACTGGGGTGCAAAAGGATCATTGCCGAGAGCAGAGTTTGGAGACTAGGGTGCAGAAGGATTGTTACAGAGAGCAGAGGTTGGAGACTGGGGTGCAGAAAAACTCTTACAGAGAGCACAGGTTGGATACTGCAGGACAGAATGACTGTTACAGACAGCAGAAGTTGAAGACTGCGGAGCAGAAGGACTGTTACAGAGAGCAGAGGTTGGAGACTCTGGAGCAGAAGGAATATTACAGAGAGCAGAGTTTGGAAACTGGAGTGCAGAAGGATCTTACAGAGAGCAGAAGTTGAAGACTGAGGTGCAGGAAGACTGTCACAGAAAGCAGAGTTTGAAGACTCAGGTGCACAAAAATCGATGCAGGGAGCAGAATTTTCAGACTTACGTGCAGAAGGACTGTTGCAGGTAGCAGATGTTGGAGACTGTTGTGCAGAAGGACTTTTCCAGAGAGCAAAGGTTGGAGACTTTGGTCCAGAAGGATCCTTGCAGAGAGCAGCGTTTGGAGACTTGGGTGCAGAAGGACTGTTGCAGAAAGCAGTTTGGAGACTGTTTTTCAGAAGGACTGTTGCAGAGAGTAGAGTTTGGAGACAGGTGCAGAAGGACCCTTACAGAGAGCAGAAGTTGGAGACTGTTGTACAGAAGGACTGTTACAGAGAGCAGAGGTTGGAGACAGGTGTGCAGTATAATCTTACAAAAAAGCATACTTTGGAGACTGGGGTGCAGAAGGACTGTTTCGGAGTGTAGAGTTCAGAGACAGGGGTGCAGAAGCATCGTTGACGAGAGAAGAGATTAGAGACTGGGGTCAAAAGGCCTGCTACAGACAGAAGAGGTTAAAGACTGAGGTGCAGAAGGCCTTTTTCAGAGAGCATTGCTTGAAGACTGGGGTGCAGAAGGACAGTTACAGAGCGTAGAGTTTAAGAACTGGGTTGCATAAAAATTTTACATAAAGCAGAAGTTGGAGACTGAGGTAGAGAAGGACTGTTATAGAGAGCTGAAGTTGGAGACTGGGGTGTAGAAGGACTGTTGCAGAGAGTAGAGTTTGGAGACTGGTGTGCAGAAGGACTGTGGCCGAGAGAAGAAGATAAAGACTGGGGTGGAGAAGGATTGTTGCAGAGAGTAGAGGTTGGAGACTGAGGTGCAGAAGAACTATTACAGAGAGCAGAGGATGCAGACTGGGGTGCAGAAGGACTGATACAGAAAGCAGAGTTTGGTGACTAGGGTGCAGAAAGAGTGTTGCAGAGAGCAGATGCTGGAGACTGGGATGCAAAAGGACTGTGGCAGAGAGCAGAGATTGGGTACTGGGGTGAAGAAGGCCTGTTACATAGAGCAGAATGTGGAGACTGGGGTGCAGAAGGACTCTTACAGTGAGCAGAGTTTGCAGACTGGGTTTCAGAAGGGTCTTACAGAATGCAGACATTGGAGGCTGAGGTACAGAAGGACTGTTACAGAGAGCAGAGGTTGGACGCTGGGGTTAAGAAGGATTATTGCAGAGGGCAAAGTTTTCAGATGAGGTGCAGTAGAACTGTTGCAGAGAGACTTATTGAAGACACACAAGGACTGTTGCAGTGAGCAGAGTTTTGAGACAGGGTGCAGAAGGATTGTTGCAGAGAGCAGAGGTTGGAGACTGGGGTGCAGAAAAACTGTTGCAGAGAGCAGACGTTGGAGATTGGGGTGGGGAGTGACTGTTGCTCAGAGCAGAATTTAAACACTGAGTTGCAGAAGGACTTTTACAGAGAGCAGTGTTTAGAGACTTGAGTGCAGAAGTACTGATACAGATAGCAGAGATTGGAGACTGGGGTACAGAAGAACTGTTGTAGAGAGCAGATGTTGAAGACTGGGGTGCAGAAGAACTGTTGCAGAGAGTAGAGGTTGGAGACTTGGGTACAGAAAGATTCTTACGGAGAGTAGAGGTTGGAGATTGGGTGCAGAAGGACTGCTGCAGTAAGCAGAGGTTGAAGAATGGGGTGGAGAAAGACTTTTTCAGAGAGTAGCATTTTGAGACTTGGTGCCAAAGGACTGTTGCAGAGAGCAGAGGTTGGTGACTGAATTGCAGAATGACTGTTACAGAGAGCAGAGGTTGAAGACTGGGGTGCAGAAGGACTGATACAGAAAGCATAGGTTGGAGACTGTGATGCAGAAGGACTGTTGCAAAGAGCAGAGTTTGGAGACTAGGGTAGATAAAGACTGTTGTCGAGAGCAGGTGTCAGAGACTGGGGTGCAGTAGGATATTGCAGAGAGCAGAGGTTGCAGACTGTGGTGCAGAAGGACTGTTACAGAGAGCAGAGTTTGGAGACTGTGGTGCAGAAGGACTGATACAGAAAGAAGAGGTTGTAAACTGGGGTGCAGAAGGACCATTAAATGAAACAGAGTTTGGAGACTGGGGAACAGATGGACTGTTATAAAGAGCAGAGGTTGGAGACTGGGGTGCAGAAGAAGTGTTGTAGAGAAAAGACGTTGGAGACTGGGGTGCAGAAGGACCATTGCAGATAGTAGAAGTTGGATATTGTGTTGCAGAAGGATCTTACAGAGAGCAGAGTTTGGACACTGAGGTGCAGAAGGACTGTTGCAGAGAGCAGAGGTTGGACATTGGGGTGCAGCAGGACTGTTGCAGAGAGCAGAGGTTGGAGTCTGAGGTGCAGAAGGACTCTTAGAGAGAGCAGTGGTTGGAAACTGAGGTGCAGAAGGATTGTGACGGAGTTCGGAGTTTGGACACTGATGTTCAGAAGGACTGTTACAGAGAGCAGAGCATGGAGACTGGTGTGTAGAAAGATCATTGCAGAGAACAGAGGTTTAAGACTGAGGTGGAGAAGGATCTTTGCAGAGAGCAGAGTTTGGAGAGTGAGGCACAGAAGGATCGCTACAGAGGGCAGAAGTTGGACACTGGGGTTCAAAGGACAGTTACAGAGAGCACAGGTGGAGACTGGGGTGAAGAAGAAATGTTGCAGAGAGCAGATGTTGTAGACTGGGGTGCATAAGGACTGTTGCAGAGAGCAGAGATTGGAAAGTGCAGAAGGACTGTTGCAGATAGCAAAGGTTGGAGACTGAGGTGTAGCAGGACTGTTGTAGAAACAGAGGTTGGAGACTGAGGGGTAGAAGGACTGTTACAGAGAGCATAGCTTGGAAACGGTGGTGCACAAGGACTGATACAAAAAGCAGTTTTCAGACTGGGTTGCAGAAGGATCTTACATAAAGCAGAGGTTTGAAACTGAGGTGCAGAAGGACTGTTACAGACAGCAGAGGTTAGAGACTGGGGTGCACAAGGAGCTTACAGACAGTAGAGTTTGGAGACTGCAGTATAGAAGGGCTGTTACAGAGAGCACCATTTTGATTGGGGTAAAGGACTGTTGTAGATAGAAGATGTTGAAGACTGTGGTGCAGAAGAACTGTTGCAGATAGCAGATGTCGAAGAATGGGGTGCAGAAGGACTGTTGCAGAGAGCAGATTTTTCACATTGAGGTGCAGAAGGACTGTTGAGAAAAGCAGATGTTGTAGACTGGGTTGGACAAAGACTGTTTCAGAGATCAAAGGTTAGAGACTGGGGTGCAGAAGGATAGTTTCTGAGAGCAGTATTTGGAGAATGGGGTGCAGAAGGATCATTGCAGAGAGTAGAGTTTGGAGACATAGGTGCAGAAGGACCGTTTCAGTCAGCAGAGGTTGTTGACTGAGGTGCAGAAGGATTGTTACAGAAAGGAGAGGTTGGAGACTGAGGTGCAGAAGGACTGTTGCAGAGAGCAGAGATTGGAGACTGGGGTGTAGAAGAACTGTGAGAGAGAGCAGTGTGTGCAGACTGAGGTGCAGAAGGACTGATAAAGAGAGAAGAGGTTGGAGACTGGTGTGCAAAAGGACTGATATAAAAAGCAGAGATTGGAGACTGGGGTGCAGAAGGACCGTTACATAGAGCAAAGGTTGGAAACTGCAGTACAGAATAACTGTTATACAGAGCAGAGCTTGGATACTGGGGTACAAAATACTGTTGAAGAGAGTACGTGAGGAGACTATGTTTCAGAAAGACTGTTGAAGAGAGCAGAGTTTGGAGAATGGGGTGCAGAAGAACTGTAACAGAGAATAGAGGTTGGAGACTGTGGTGCAAAAAGCCTGATACAGAAAGCAGAGTTTGGAGACTGGGGTTTAGAAGTACTGTTCCAGAGAAAAGAGGTTGGAGAATTGGGTGCAGATTACGTGTTGTAGAGAACAGAGGTTGGAGACTCGTGTGTAGAAGGACCATTGTAGGAAGCAGAAGTTGGAGACTGGGTTTCAGAAGGTTCTTACAGAGATCAGAGGTTGGATACTGAGGTGCAGAAGGACTGTTGCAGAGATGAGGTTGGAGATTGGGGCACAGAAAGACTGTTGAGGAGAGCAGAGGTTGGAGTCTTAGGTGCAGAAGGAAAGTTACAGAAAGCAGAGGGTGGAGACTGGGGTTCAGAAAAACTGATACAGAAAGCAGAGTTTGTAGACTGGGGAGCAGAAGGATCGTTACAAAGAGAGTTTGGAAACTGCAGTACAGAAGGACTGTTACAGAGAGTAGAGGTTGGAGACTGGGGTGGAGAAGGACTGTCGCAGAGAGCAGATATTGGAGGCAGGGGTGCAGAAGGACTGTTGCAGAGAGAAAGGTTGAAGACTGGGGTGCAGAAAGACTGTTGCAGGGAGCAGAGGTTGCAAAGTGAGGTGCAGAAGTCTTTTCTAGAGAGCAGAGTTTGGATACTGTGTTGCAGAAGGACTGATACAGAAAGCAGAGGTTGGAGACTGTGGTGAAGAAAGACCCTTACAGAGAATAGATTTTGAAGACTCTTGTACAGAAGAAATGTTGTAGAGAACAAAAGTTGGAGACTAGGGTGCAGAGGGACCATTGCAGAGAGCACAGTTTGGAGACTGGGGTGCAGAAGCCATGTTACAGGGAGAAGAGTTTGGAAACTGGGGTGCAGAAGGATCTTACAAAGAGAAGAGTTTGAAAACTCGGATGCAGAAGGACTGTTGCAGAGAGCACAGTTTGGAGACTTGGGTGCAGAAGGATCATTGCAGAGAGCAGAGTGAGGAGACTGGGGTGCTGAAGAACTGTTATAGAGGGCAGAGTTTGGAGACTTGGGTGTAGAATAACTGTAGCAGAGAGCAGAGTTTGGAGATGGGGTTGCAGAAAGACTGTTGTAGAGAGCAGAATTTTGAGACTGAGGTTCAGAAGGACTGTTACAGAGAGCAGAGGTTGGAGACTTGAGTGCAGGAGGACTGATAGAGAAAGCAGAGGTTTTAGACTGGTGTGCAGAGAAGTTTTTGGAAACTGCAGTACAGAAAGACTGTTAGAGAGAGCAGAGGTTGGTGACTTGGTTGGAGAAAAACTATTGCAGAGATAAGATGTTGGAGACTGGGGTGCAGAATGACTGTTGCAGAGAGTAGAGGTTGGAGATTGGGGTGTAGAAGAACTGTTGCAGAGAGCAGAGGTTTGAGACTGGGGTGCCGAAGGACAATTGCAGAGAGGATAGGTTGGAGACAGATGCGCAGAAGGATTGTTACAGAGTTCAGAGAAATGTTACTGGGGTACAGAAAGACTGATCCTGAAAGCAGAGGTTGGAGACTGGGGAGCAGAAGGCCTGTAACATAGAGCAGCGTTTGGAGACTGGGTGGCATAAGGATCTTACAGAGAGCCGAGGTTGGTGACTGAGGTGCTGAAGGACTGTCAGAGAGAGCAGAGGTTGTAGACTTTGGTCCACAAGGATCCTTGCAGGGAGCTGAGTTTTCAGAATGAGGTTTAGAAAAACTGTTGCAAAGAGCAGATGTTGGAGACTGTGGTGCAAAAGAACTGTTGCAGAGAAAAGAGTTTGGAGACTTTGATGTAAAACAATCGTTGCAGAGAGCATAGGGTGGAGACTGGGGTGCCGAAGGACTGTTACAGAGAGCAGATTTTGGAGATTGGGGTGCAGAAGGACTGTTACAGAGAACAGATGTTGAAGACTGAGGTGCAGAAAGACCTTCGCAAAGAGAAGAGGTTGGAGAATGAGGTGCAGAAGGACTGTTGCAGAGTGTAGAGGTTAAAGACTATAAGGACTTATAGAGAAAGCAGAGGTTCAAGAGTGGGGTGCAGAAGGACCATTACAGAGAGAAGAGTTTGGAAACTGCAGTACAGTGGACTGTTACAGAGAGTAGAGGTTTGAGACTGGGTTGCACAAGTCCTTTTACAGAGAGCAGAGTTTTGAGACTGTTGTGCAGAAGGACTGTTACAGAGTCCAGAGTTTAAAGACAGGGCTGTGAAGGATCTTACAGAGAGCAGAGTTAGGAGAATGAGGTGCAGAAGGACTGTTACAGAGAGCAGAATTAGGAGACTGGCGTGCAGAAGGGTGGTTTAAGGGAGCAGAGTTTTCAGACTGAGGTTCAGAAAAACTGTTGCAGAGAGCAGATGTTCGAGACTGGGGTGCAGAAGGACTGTTATAGAGAGCAGAGTTTGGAGACTGGGTTGTTGAAGGATCTTACAGAGAGCAGAGGTTGGAGACTGAGGTGCAGGTGGACTGTTACAGAAAGCAGTGGTTTGAGACTGGGGTGCAGAAGGATCGTGCAGAGAGCAGAGGTTTCAGACTTATGTCAAGAAGGACGGTTACAAATAGCAGACGTTGGTAACTGAGGTGTAGAAGGACTGTTACACATAAGAGAGTTTGGAGACTCAGGTGCAGAAGGACTGTTAAGAGAAGCAGAGTTTGGAAATTGGGGTGCAGAAGGACTGTTACAGAGAGCAGAGGTTGGAGACTGCGGTATAGGACTGTTACCTAAAGCAGAGGTTTGAGACTGGGGTGCAGAAAGATTCTTACATAGAGCACAGGTTGGAGACTGAGGTGCACACGGTTAGATACAGAGAACAGAGGTTAGAGACTGGGGTTCAGACAGACTGATACAGAAAGCAGAGGTTGGAGACTGGGGTGTAGAAGGACCCTTACAAAGAGCACAGGTTGGAGACTCTGGTACAGAAAAACTGTTACAGAGAGCAGATCTTGGAGTCCGGGGAGCAGAAGTACTGTTTCAGAGAACAGAGGTTGGAGACTGGGGTGGTGAAATAATGTTACAAAGAGCAGAGTCTGGAAACTGGAGTGCAGAAGAATATTACAGAGAGCAGAGGTTGGAGACTGTCGTGCAGAAGGACTGTTGCAGAGAGCAGACGTTGGAGACTGGGTTCCAGTAGGATCGTTGCAGAGAGCAGAGTTTGGAGACTGGGGTGTAGAAGTACTGTTGCAGAGAGCAGATATTGGAGACTGGTGTTCAGAAAGACTGTTACAGAGAGTAGAGTTTGATGACTGGGGTGCAGAAGGACAGTTACAGACAGCAGAGTTTGGAGACTGGGGTTCAGATGGATCTTACAGATAGCAGTGTTTGGAGACTGGGGTGCAAAGGACCGTTGCAGAGAGCAGATGTTGGAGACTGGGGTGGAGAAGAATCGTTGAAGAGAGAAGAGGTTGGAGGCTGTAGTGCAGAAGTCCTGTTACAGAGAGCAGAGCTTAAAGACTGTTGTGCAGAACGACTGTTACAGAGTGCAAAGTTTAAAGACTGGGGTGCAGAAAGACTGTTACAGAGAGCAGAGGTTGAAGACTGGGGTTCAGATGGATCTTACAGAGAGCATAGTTTGGAAACTGGAGTGCAGAAGGATATTACAGAGAGCAGAGGTTAAAGACTGTTGTGCAGTAGGACTGTTGCAGAGAACAGACGATGGAAACTGGGATCCAGAAGGATCGTTGTAGAGAGCAGAGTTTGGAGACTGGGGTGTAGAAGTACTGTTGCAGAGAAAAGATATTGGAGACTGGGGTTCAGAAAGACTGTTGCAGAGAGCAGATATTGGAGACTGGGGTGAAGAAGGACTGTTGCAGAGAGCATATTTTTGAGGCTGATGTGAAGAAGGACTATTACATAGAGCAGAAGTTGGAGACTGAGGTTCAGAAGGACTGTTACAGAGATCAGAGTTTGGAGACTGGAATGCAGAAGGACTGTTACAGAAAGAAGAGGTTGAAGACTGGGGTTCAGATGAATCATATACAGAGCAGAGTTTAGAGACTGGGGTGCAAAAGAACTGTTGCAGAGAGCAGATGTTGAAGACTGGGGTGGAGAAAAATCGTTGCAGAAGAAAAGGTTGGAGACTGGGGTGCAGAAGGCCTGGTACAGAGAGCAGAGGTTGGAGACTGTTGTGCAGAAGGTCTGTTACAGAGTGCAAAGTTTAAAGACTGAGTTGCAGAAGGATCTTACAGAGAGCAGAGTTGGGAGACTGCGGAGAAGACGGACTGTTACAGAGAGCAGAGGTAGGAGACTGAGGTGCAGAAGGGTCGTTGCAGAGATCAGAAATTTCAGACGTAGATTCAGAAGAACTGTTCCAGAGAGCAGATGTTGGAGACTGGGGAGCAGAAAGACTGTGGCAGAGACCAGATATTGGTAACTAGGGTGCAGAATGACTGTTGTAGAGAGCAGAGGTTGGAGAATATGCTGCAGAAGGACTGTTGCAGAGAGCAGAGTTTAGAGACTGATGTGTGGAAGTCCTGCTACAGAGAGTCGAGGTTGGAGACTTGGATGCAGAAGGACTGTTACAGAGAGCAGAGGTTGGATACAGGGGTGCAGAAGGATCTTACAGAGAGCAGACTTTGGAGACTATGGTGCAGAAGGACTGTGGCAGAGATCAGAGGTTGGAGACTGGAGTGCACTAGAATCATTGCAGAGAGCAGAGTTTGGAGCCTGGGTTACAGAAGGATTGTTGCAGATAGCAAATTTTGGAGACTGGGGTGCAGAAGGCCTGCTACAGAGAGAAGACTTTGGAGACTGGCATGAAGAAGGCCTGTTATAGAGAGGAGAGGGTGGAGATTGAGGTGCAGGTGGACTGTTACATAGAGCAATGTTTTGAAACTGGGGTGCAGAAGGATTGTGTAGAGAGCAGAGGTATCAGACTGATGTGCAGAAAGACTGTTAAAGAAAGTAGAGGTGGGAAATTGGGGTGCAGAAGGACCGTTACAGAGACCAGAGTTTGGTGACTACGGTATAGAAAAACTGTTACAGAGAGCAGAGGTTGGAGACTGGGGTGCAAAAAGAATGATACAGAGAGCACAGGTTGGAGACTGAGGTGCAGAAGGATAGATACATCGAACAGAGGTTTGAGACTTAGGTTCAGAAGGACTGATACCGAAAGCAGTATTTGGAGACTAGGGTGCAGAAGGCCTGTTATGGAGAGCAGTAATTGGAGACTGGGAGCAGAAAGACTGTTGCAGAGGACAGAGGTTGGAGACTAAGGTGCCGCAGGACACTTGCACAAAGCAGAGGATAAAGACTGCGGAAGAGGAGTAATGTTACAGAGAACAGAGTTGAGAATCTGGAGTGCAGAAGGATCTAACAGAGATCAGGGTTTGGAGACTGTGGTGCAGAAGGACTGTTGCAGAGAGCAGTGATTGGAGACTAAGGTGCAGAAGTCCTGTTACATAGGGTAGAGGTTGGAGACTGGTGTACAGAAGGATGGTTGAAAGGAGCAGAGCTTAGAGACAGGGGTGAAGAAGGATCTTACAGAGAGCGGTAGTTGGAGACTGAGGTGCAGAAGGACTCTTGTAGAGATCAGAGGTTGGAGACTGGGGTGCAGTAGGATCATTGCAGAGAGCAGAGTTTGGAGACTAGGGTGCAGAAGGAATGTTGCAGAGAGCAGATTTTAGAAACTGGGGTGCAGAAGACTGTTACACAGAGCAGAGTTTGGAGACTGGGGTGTAGAAGGACTGTTACAGATAGCAGAGTTTGGAGACTGGGCTGCAAAAGGACTGCTACAGAGTGCAGAGTTTAAAGACTTGGTGTCAGAAGAATCTTACAGATAGCAGATTTGGGAGACTGAGGTCTAGAAGGACTGTTACAGAGAGCAGAGGTAGGAGACTGGGGTGCAAAAGTGTCGTTGCAGAGAGCAGAGTTTTCAGACTGAGGTGCAGAAGAACTGTTGAAGAGAGCAGATGTTGGAGACTGGGGTGAATAAGAACTGTTGCAGAGAGCAGATGTTGGTAAGTAGGGTGCACAAGGACTGTTGTAGAGAGCAGAGGTTGGAGACTGGGGTGCAGAAGGACTGTTGCAGAGAGCAGACGTTGGAGACTGACTTGCGGAGGTCCTGTTACAGAGAGCAGAGGTTGGAGACTCGGAAGCAGAAAGACTGTTACAGAGAGCAGTGTTTAAAGACTGGAGTGTAGAAGGATCATTTCAGAACACAGAATTTTCAGTCTGAGGTGCAGAAGGACTGTTGCATAGAGCAGTTTTTGGAGACTTGGGTGCAGAAAGACTGTTGCAAGGAGCAGACGTTGGAGACTGGGGTGAAAAAGGATCGTTGTAGAGAGCAGAGGTTTGAGACTTGGGTGCAGAAGGACTGGTACAGAGAACAGAGGATGGAAACTGGGGTGCAGAATGCTTGTTACAGAGAGAAAGGTTTGGAGACAGGGTGCAGAAGGACTGTTACAGAGGGAAGAGTTTGGAGACTGGTTGCTAAAAATCTTACACAGAGCAGAGGTTTGAGACTGAGGTGTAGAACGACTGTTACAGAGAGTAGAGGTTGGAGACTGAGGTGCAGAAGGATTGTTACAGAGAGCATATTTTGGAGACTGGGGTGCAGAAGGACTGTTGCAGATAGCAGAGGTTGGAGACTGTGGTGTAGAAGGACTTTTTGAGGGAACAGAGTTTGGAGACTTGGGTGCAGAAGAAATGTTGCAGAGAGCAGAGTTCGGAGACTGAGATGCAGAAGGACTGTTACAGAGATCACTGGTTTGAGACTGGGGTGCAGAAGGACTGATAGAGGAAGACGAGGTTGGCGACTGTGGTGAAGAAGGAAAATTACAGAGAGCAGACTTTAAAGACCGCAGTACAGGAGGCCAGTTACAGAGAGCAGAGGTTGGAGACTGGGGTTGAGAAGGACTATTTCAGAGTGTAGATATTGGAGACTGGGGTTCAGAAGAACTGTTGCAGAGAGAAGAGGTTAGAGACTGGGGTGCAGAAGAACTGTCGCAGAGAGCTGAGTTTGGAGACTGAGGTACAGAGGGAATGTTACAGAGAGCAGAAATTGGAGACTGGGGTGCAGAAGTACTGATACAGAGAGCAGAGGTTGGAGACTGTGGTGCAGTAGGACCTTTAGAGAGAGCAGAGTTTGTAGACTGCAGTACAGGACTGTAACAGTGAGTATACGTTTGAGACTAGGGTAAAAAAGGACTGTTTCAGAGAGCAGATGTTGGAAACTGTGGTTCAGAAGGACTGTTGCAGAGAACAGAGTTTAGAGAATCAGGTATAGAAGGACTGTTGCAGAGAGCACATGTTGGAGATTGTGGTGCAGAAGGACTCTTACAAAGAGCAGAGTTTGGATACTAGGGTGCAGAAGGATCTTACAGAGAGCAGAGGTTGGAGACAGGGGTGCAGAAGTACTGTTGTAGAGAGCAGAATTTGGAGACTGAGGTGCAGAAGTACTGTTATAGAGAAGAGGTTGGAGATGGGGAGATGAAGGACTGTTACTGAGAACAGAGGTTGGAGACTCATGTGCAGCAGTACCGTTGCAGAAAGCAGAGGTTGGAGACTGGGGTAGAGATGGAATGTTACTGGGAGCAGAGTTTTGAAACTGTGGTGCAGAAGGATATTACATAGAGCAGAGGTTGGAGACAGCGGTGCAGAAGGACTGTTGCATAGAGCAGATGTTGCAGACTGGGGTGCAGAAGGTTTGTTGCAGAGAGCAGACGTTGCAGACTTGGGTGAAGAAGGATCGTTGCAGACAGAAAAGGTTAGAGACTGGGCAGCAGGAGGACTGTTACAGAGAGTAGAGTTTGGTTACTGAGGTGAAGATGAATCGTTTCTTAGAGCAGAGATTGGAGACTGAGGTGCAACAGGACTGTTGCAGAGAGCAGAGGTTGGAGACTGTGGTGCAAAAGACTGTTACAGAGAGTAGAGGTTGGAGATTGGCGTGCAAAAGGCCAAAAAAGAGCAGAGGTCAGATACTAGGGTGCAGAAGAACTGTTACAGAGAGCAGAGTTTTTAGACAAAGTTGCACAAGGATCTTACAGAGAGCAGAGGTTGTAGACCAAGGTGCAGCAAGACTGTTACAGAGAGCAGAGGTTGGTGACTAGGGTGCAGAAGGATCGTTGCAGAGAACAGAGTTTTCAGACTGAGGTGCAGAAAGACTTTTGCAGAGAGCACATGTTGGAGACTGGGGTGCAGAAGAACTGTTGCAGAGAGAAGAGGTTGAAGACTGGAGTGCAGAAGGACTGTTGCAGAGAGCAAGGTTGGAGACTAAGGTGCAGAAAGACTGTTACAGAGAGCAGAGTTTGGAGACTGGGGTGCTAAAGAACTGGTAAAGAGAGCAGAGGTTGGAGACTGGGGTAGAGAAGGATCGTTATAGAGAATAGAGGTCAGAGACTGGGGTGCAGAAGGCCTGTTACGGAGAGCAGAGTTTGCAGAAGGGGTGCAGAAGTACTTTTACAGAGAGAGAGCCTGAGGTGCAGTAGAACCATTGCAGAGAGCAGAGGTTGGAGACTGAGGTGCACAAGGATTGTTACAGAGAGCAGACGTTGGAGACTTGGTCTCAGAGGGACTGCTGCAGAGAGCAGAGGCTGGACATGGGGTGTAGAAGTACTGTTGTGGAAAGCACAGGTTTGAGATTTGGATGGAGAAAGACTGTTGCAGAGAGTACGGGTTGAAGACTGTGTTGCAGTAGGACTGTTACAGAGGCAGAGGTTGGAGACTTTGGTGCACAAGGACTTTTGCAAAGAGCAGATGTTGGAGACTGGGTTACAGAAGGACTGTTGAAGAGAGCAGAGTTTGTAGACTGAGTTGCAGAAGTACTGTTACAGAGAGCAGAGGTTGTAGATTGGGGTGCATATGGACTGATACAGAAAGCAGTGTTTGGAGATTCGGGTGCAGAAGAACTGTTGCAGAGAGCAGAGGTTGGAGAATGGGGTGCAAAAGGCCTGTTACAGAGAGCAGAGGTTGGAGACTGGGGTGCAGACTGACTGTTACAGACAGCAGAGTTTGGAGACAGGATTGCAGAAGGATCTTACAGAGAGCAGAGCTTAGAGACTGTGGTACAGCAGGACTGTTTCAGAGAACAGAGGTTGGAGACCGGGGTGCAGAAGGATCGTTGCACAGAACAGAGTTTTCAGACTGAGGTTCAGAAGGACTGTTGCAGAGAGCAGATATTGGAGACTGGGGTGCAGAAGGAGTGTTGTAGAGAGCAGAGGATGGAGAATGGGGTGCAGAAAGATCTTTGTAGCGAGCAGAAGTTTGAGACCAGCGTCCAAAAGGAATGTTACAGAGAACAGAGGTTGGAGAAGGGGTACAGAAGGACTATTACCGAGGGCAGAGTTTACAGACTGGGTTGCAGAAGGATCTCAGAGAGAGCAGATGTTGGAGACTGAGCTGCAGAAGGACTGTTACAGAGAGTAGAAGTTAGAGAGTGAGGTGCAGAAGCACCGTTGTAGAGAGCAGAGTTTTGAGACTAAGGTGCAGAAGGATTGTTACAGAAAGCAGAGGTTGGAGCCTGGGGTGCAGAAGGACTGTTGCAGATAGCAGAGTTTGGAGAATGCGGTGTAGAAGGATTGTTGCAGATACAGAGGTTTCGAAGTTTGGTGCAGAAGGACTGATACAGAAAGCAGAGTTCGAAGACTGGGGAGAAGAAGAACCCTTACAGAGTGCAGGTTTTGGAGACTGCACTACAGGAGGACTGTTACAGAGAGCAGAGCTTTTAGACTGGGGTGCAGAATAACTGTTGTAGAGATCAAAGTTTGGAGACTTCGGTGCAGAAGGACCATTGCAGAAAGCAGAGGTTGAAGACTGGGTTTCAAAAGGACCTTACAGAGAGCAGAGTTTGCACACTGAGGTGCAGAACGACTGTTGCAGAGAAGAGAGGTTGAAGATTGGGGCACAGAAGGACTTTTGCAGAGAACAGAGGTTGGAGTTTGAGGTGCAGAAGGACTGTTACAGAGAGCAGAGGTCAGAGACTGGGGTGCAGAATGACGGATTCATAACGCAGAGTTTGGAGACTCAGGTGCATAAGGACCGTTAAATAGAGCAGATGTTGGAGGCTGCAGTACAGAAGGACTGTTACAGAGAGCAGAGGTTGGAGACAGGTGTGCAAAATTATCTTACAGAGAGCATAGGTTGGAGACTGGGGTGCAGAAAGACAGTTGCAGAGCAGATCAGGGAGACAAGGGTGTAGAAGGATTGTTACAGAGTGCAGAGGTTGTAGACTGGGGTGCAGAAGCATCATATAGAGAGCAGAGTTTGGAGGCTGAGGTGCAGAAGAACTGTTGCAGAGAGCAGAGATTGGAGACTGGGGTTCAGAAAAACTGATACAGAGGGCAGAGTTGGGAGACTGGTGTGCAGAAGCATCTTAAAGCGAGCGAAGTATGGATACTGATGTGCAGAAAGACTGGTACAGACAGCAGAGGTTAAAGACTGGGGTGCAGAAGGACTGTTAAAGACAGCAGAGTTTGGAGACTTGGGTGCAGAAGGCCTGTTACAGAGAGAAGAGGTTGGAGAGTGGAGTGCAGAAGGCCTCTGAAAGAGAGCAGAGATTGGAGCCTGAGGTGCAGAAGGACAGTTGCAGAGAACAGAATTTGGAGACTGGGGTGCATAAGAACCGTTGCTGAGAGAAGAGGTTGGAGACTGATTTACAAGATAAGTTTTACAGAGAGCAAAGGTAGGAGACTGGGGTCCAAAATGAATGTTGCAGAGAGCAGAGGTTGAAGTCTGGGGTGCAGGACGACTGTTACAGAAAGCAGAGGTTAGAGACTGAGGTGCAGAAAGACTGTTAAAGAGAGCAGAGGTTGGAGAGTGGGTTCAGAAGGACTTATTGAGAAAGCAGATGTTGGAGACTTGTGTGCAGATGGACGGATAAAGAGAGCAGAGTTTGGAGACTCCGGTACAGAAGGACTGCAACAGAGTGCAGAGGTTGGGATAAGGGTGCAGAAGGACTGTTGCAGAGAATAGAGATTGGAGACTGGGGTGCAGAAGCACCTTTGCAGAGAGCAGAGGTTGGAAACTGATATGCAGAATTATTGTTACAGAGAGCAGAGTTTGGAGACTGGGGTGCAGAAAGATTGTTGCAGAGAGCAGAGTTTTCAGACTGAGGTACAGAAGAACTGTTGCAGAGAGCAGATGTTGGAGACTTGGTGAACAAGGACTATTGCAGCGAGCACAAGTTGGAGACAGGGTGATGAAGGATCGTTGCAGAGAGCAGAGTTTTTAGACTGGGGTGCAGAAGGCCTGTTACAGAGAGCAGAGTTTGGAGACTGGGGTGCAGAAGGACTGTTACAGAGAGCAGAGTTTGGAGACTGGGTTGCAGAAGGATCTTACAGAGATCAGAGGTTGGAGACTGAGGTGCAGTAGCACTGTTCCAGAGAGTAGAGTTTGGAGACAGAGGTGCAGAAGGACCGTTGCAGAGAGTAGAGCTTGGAGACTGAGGTGCAGAATGATTGATAAAGAGAGCAGAGGTTGGAGACTGGGGTGCAGAAGGACTGTTGCAGAGAGCAGAGGTTTTAGACTTGGGTGTAGAAGAACTGTTGCAGAGAGTAGAGGTTGGAGATTGGGGTGAAGAATGACTGTAGCAGAGAGCAGAGTTTTGAGACTAAGGTGCAGAAGGACAGTTACACAGAATAAAGGTTGGAGACTTGGGTGCAGAAGGACTAAGACAGAAAGCAGAGCTTGGAGACTTGTGTGCAGAAGGACCCTTACAGAGAGCAGTGGTTGGAGACTGCAGTACAGAAGGACTGTTAAAAGGAGCAGAGGTTAGAGACTGGGGTGGAGAAGAACTGTTGCAGAGAGCAGATGTTGGAGACTGGTGTGCAAAAGGACTTTGGCAGAGAGCAGAGGATGGAGACTGGGGTTCAAGAGGACTGTTTCAGAAAGCAGAGGTTGCAGACTGAGTTGCAGAAGGACTGAGACAGAGGGCATAGTTTGGAGACTGTGGTTCAAAATGACTGATAAGGAAAGCAGAGGTTGGATACTGGAGTACATAAGGACACTCATGGAGAAAAGGGTTTGGAGGCTGCGGTACAGAAGGACTGTTACAGAGAGCATGGGTTCGAGACTGGGGTTCAGAAGGATCATTGGGGTGAGAAGAGTATGGAGACTGGGGTGTAGAAGGACAGTTGCAGAGAGCAGAGGTTGGAGACTGGGGTGTAGAAGGACTGTTGCAGAGAGCAGACGTTGGAGACTGGGGTGCAGAAGGACTGTTGCATAAAGCAGAGGTTGCAGACTGCGTTACAGAACGACTGTTACAGAGAGCAGAGGTTGGAGACAGGTGTGCAGGATTATCTTACAGAGTGCATAGGTTGGAGACTGTGGTGCAGAAGGACTGTTGCATAGCAGATTATGGAGACTAAGGTATAGATGGACTGTTTCCGAGAGCAGAGGTTGTAGACTGGGATGCAGAAGCATCATACAAAAAGCAGATTTTGGAGAATGAGGTGCTGAAGCACTGTTGCAGAGAGCAGAGACTGGAGACTGGGGTGCAGAAGGACTGTTAAAGAGAGCAGAGTTTGGAGACTTGGGTGCAGAAGGCCTGTTACACAGAGCAGAGGTCGGAGACTGCAGTACAGAAGAACTGTTACAGAGAGCAGATGTTGCAGACTGCGGTGCAGAAGGATTGTTGCAGAGAACAGAACTTGGAGACTGGGGTGCATAAAGACCGTTGCTGAGAGAAGATGTTGGAGACTGATATGCAGAAGGATTGTTACAGAGAGCATAGTTTGAAGACTAAGGTGCAGAAGAACTGTTACAGAGAGTAGAGTTTGGAGAATTGGGTGCAGAAGGACTGATACAGAGAGCAGAGGTTGGAGACTGGGATGCAGAAGCATCATACAAAGAGCAGAGTTTGGAGACTGAGGTGCTGAAGCACTGTTGCAGAGAGCAGAGATTGGAGACTGGGGTGCAGAAGGACTGATACAGAGGGCAGAGTTGGGAGACTGGTGTACAGAAGCATCATACAGCGAGCGACCTATGGAAACTTGGTGCAGAAAGACTGTTGCAGAGAGCAGAGGTTGGAGACTGGGGTGCAGAAGGACTGTTAAAGAGAGCAGAGTTTGGAGACTTGGGTGCAGAAGGCCTGTTACAGAGAGCAGAGGTTGGAGACTTCAGTACAGAAGGACTGTTACAGAGAGCAGATGTTGCAGACTGCGGTGCAGAAGGACTGTTGCAGAGAACAGAACTTGGAGACTGGGGTGCATAAGGACCGTTGCTGAGAGAAGAGGTTGAAGACTGATGTGCAGAAGGATTGTTACAGAGAGCATAGTTTGGAGACTGAGGTGCAGAAGAACTGTTACAGAGAGTAGAGTTTGGAGAATTGGGTGCAGAAGGACTGATAAAGAGAGCAGAGGTTGGAGACTGGGGTACAGAAGGAATGTTGCAGAGTGCAGAGTTTTAAACTGGTGTGCAGAAGCACTGTTACAGAGAGCAGAAGTTGAAGCCTGTGGTGCAGAATGACTGATACATAAAGCAGAGTTTGGAAATGGGGATGAAGAAGGACTGTTACAGAGATCAGAGGTTGGATACAGGTGTGCAGAAGGATCTTACAGGGAGCAGAGTTTTGAGACTGTGGTGTAGAAGGAGTGTTGCAGAGAGCAGAGCTTAAAGACTGAAGTGCAGAAGGACTGTTGCAGAGAGCAGAGGTTAAAGACTGTGGTGCAGAAGGACTGTTACAGAGAGCAGAGTTTGGACACTGGGGTGAAAAATGATCGTTGAAGAGAGCAGAGATTGGAGACTCGTTTGCAGAAGGACTGTTATAGAGAGCAGATTTTGGAGACTGGGGTGCAGAAACACTGTTACAGAGAGCAGAGGTAGGAGACTTAGATGCAGAATGACTGTTAAAGAGAGCAGAGTTTTTAGACTGGGGTGCAGAAGGACTGTTGAAGAGAGCAGAGGTTTTAGACTTGGGTGTAGAAGGACTGTTGCAGAGAGTAGAGGTTGGAGATTGGGGTGAAGAAGGACTGTAGCAGAGACCAGAGGTTGGATACTAAGGTGTAGAATGACAGTTACACAGAACAAATGTTGGAGACTTGGGTGCAGAAGGACTGATACAGAAAGCAGAGCTTGGACACTCGTGTTCAGAAGGACCCTTACAGGGAGAAGTGGTTGGAGACTGCAGTACAGAAGGACTGTTAAAAAGAGTAGAGGTTGGAGACTGGGGTGGAGAAGAACTGTTTAGAGAGCAGATGTTGGAGACTGGTGTGCAAAAGAACTGTTTCAGAGAGCAGAGGATGGAGACTGGGGTTCAATAGGACTGTTTCAGAAGCAGAGGTTGCAGTTGAGTTGCAGAAGGACTGATACAGAGGGCATAGTTTGGAGACTCTGGTTCAAAACGACTGATGCAGAAAGCAGAGGTTGGATAATGGAGTACATAAGGACACTTACGGAGAAAAGAGTTTGGAGACTACGGTACAGAAGGACATGTTACAGAGAGCATGGGTTAGAGATGGGGTGCAGAAGAATTATTGAGGTGAGTAGAGTATGGAGACTGGGTTGTAGAAAAACTGTTTCACAGAGCAGAGTTTGTAGACTGGGTCGTAGAAGGACTGCTGCAGAGAGCAGACTTTGGAGACTGGGGTGCAGAAGGCCTGTTGAATAAAGCAGAGGTTGGAAACAGGTGTGCAGAATTATCTTACAGAGAGCATAGGTTGGAGACTGGGGTGCAGAAGGACTGTTGTATAGCAGATTATGGAGACTAATGTGTAGATAGACTGTTTCTGAGAGCAGAGGTTGTAGACTGGGGTGCAGAAGCATCATACAAAGAGAGAGTTTGGAGACTGAGGTGAAGAAGCACTGTTGCAGAGAGCAGAGATTGGAGACTGGGGTGCAGAAGGACTGATACAGAGGGCAGAGTTGGGAGACTGGGTTGCAGAAGCATCATACAGTGAGCGAAGTATGGAAACTTGGTTCAGAAAGACTGTTGCAGAGAGCAGATGTTGGAGAATGGGGTGCAGAAGGACTATTAAAGAGAGCAGAGTTTGGAGACTTGGGTGCAAAAGGCCTGTTACAGAGAGCAGAGATTGGAGACTGCAGTACAGAAGGACTGTTACAAAGAGCAGATATTGTAGACTGTGGTGCAGAAAGACTGTTGCAGAGAACAGCAGTTGGACACTAGGGTGCATTAGGAAAGTTGCTGAGAGAAAAGGTTGGAGACTGATGTGCAGAAGGATTGTTACAGAGAGCATAAGTTGGAGACTGAGGTGCAGAAGAACTGTTACAGAGAGTAGAGTTTGGAGACTTGGGTGCAGAAGGACTGATACAGAGAGCAGAGGTTGGAGACTGGGGTACAGAAGAAATTTTGAAGAGTGCAGAGTTTTAAACTGGCGTGCAGAAAGACTGTTGCAGAGAGCAGAGGTTGGAGACGGGGTGCAGAAAGACTGTACAGAGAGCAGAGGTTGAAGACGGGGTGCAGAAAGACTGTACAGAGAGCAGAGGTTGAAGCCTGTCGTGCAAAAGGAATGATACAGAAAGCAGAGTTTGGAGACAGAGATGAAGAAAGACCATTACAGAGATCAGAGGTTGGATACATGTGTGCGGAAGGATCTTACAGGGAGCCGAGGATTGAGACTGGGGTGTAGAAAAAGTGTTGCAGAGAGCAGAGATTGGAGACTGGGGTGCAGAAGGACTGTTGCAGAGAGCAGAGGTTAAAGACTGTGGTGCAGAAGGACTGTTAAAGAGAGAAGAGTTTGGAAACTTGGGTTAAGAAAGATCCTTGCAAAGAGCAGAGACTATAGACTCCTGTGCAGATGGACTGTTACATAGATCAGAGGTTGAAGACTGAGGTGAAGAAGGACTGTTACAGAGAGCAGATTTTGGAGATTGGTTTGCAAAAGTATCTAAAAGAGAGTAGAATTTGGATACTGAGATGCATAAGGACTGTTACAGAGAGTAGAGGTTGGATACTGAGTTGCAGATGGACAATTGCAGAGAGCAGAGATTGAAGACTGAGGTGCAGAAAGACTGTTACAGAGAGCAGAAGTTGGAGACTGAGGTGCAGAAAGACTGATACAAAAAGCAGATTTTAGAGACTTGGGTGCAGAAGGACCATTACAGAGAGCAGAGGTTGGGGACTGTGGTGCTGAAGAACTGTTACAGAGAGCAATGGTTGGAGACTGGGTGCAGAAAGACTGTTGTAGAGAGCAGACGTAGGAGACTGGGGTGCAGAAAGATTGTTGAAGAGAACAGAGTTTGGAGACTGAGGTTCAGCAGGACTGTTACAGAGAGCAGAGGTTGGAGACTGGGGTGCAGAAGGAATGTTGCAGAGAACAGAGGTTGGCGACTGAGGTGCAGAAGGACCGTTGAAGATAGCAGAGGTTGGTGACTGGGGTGCAGAAGGATTTTACAG
Organism: Ictidomys tridecemlineatus; assembly: GCF_052094955.1. Taxonomy (NCBI): domain Eukaryota; kingdom Metazoa; phylum Chordata; class Mammalia; order Rodentia; family Sciuridae; genus Ictidomys; species Ictidomys tridecemlineatus. Next base: position 176,109 of record NW_027523134.1, read on the forward strand.
AGAGCAGATGTTGGAGACTTAAGTGCAGAAGGAGTGTTGTAGAGAGCAGACGTAGGGAGAACTTGGGTGCAGAAAAATTGTTGCAGAGAGCAGAGTTTGGTAACTGGGACGCACGACTGGTAAGAAAGCAGAGGTTGGAGACTGGGGTGCCGAAGGACCGTTACACTGAGCTGAGATTGGAGATTGGGGTGCAAAAACACTTTTACAAAAAGCAGAGATTGAAGACTGGGGAGCGGAAGGTCTCTTGCAAAAACAGAGGTTTAAGACAGTGTTGCAGAAGGACCTTTGGAGAGAGCAGAGATTTGAGACTAAGGTGCAGAAGTATTGTTTCAGAGAGCAGAGTTTGGAGACTGCAGTGCAGAAGAACTATTACTGAGAGTAGAGTTTGGACACTGGGGTAAAGAAGCATATTACAGCGAGCAGAGGTTGGAGAGTGGGGTGAAGAAGGACCTTTGCAAAGAGCAGCATTTGGAGACTGGGGTGCAGTAGGATTGTTACAGAGAACAGAGTTTGGATATTGAAGTGCAGGACTGTTGCATAGAGCAGAAGTTGGAGATTTGGGTGCAGAAGGACTATTGCAGAGAGCAGAAGTTGGAGACTTAGGTGCAGAAGGACTGTTACAGAGAGCAGAGGATTGAGACAGGGGTGCAGAAGGAATGATACAGAAAGCAGAGTTTGGAGACTAGGGTACAGGAGGACCATTACAGAGAGCAGAGGTTGGAGTCTGCATTACAGAAGGACTGTTACAGAGAGCAGAAATTGGAGACTGGGGTGCAGAAGGACTGTTGCAGTGATTAGATGATGAAGACTGGGGTTCAGTTGGAGTGTAGCAGTGAGCAGACGTTGGAGACTGTGGTGCAGAAGGACTGATACAGAAAGCAGTGTTTGGAGACTGGGGTGCAGAAGGACTGTTACAGAGAGCAGAGTTCAGAGACAGGATTGCAGAAGGATCTTAGAGAGAGCAGAGGTTGGAGACTTGGGTGCAGAAGGACTGTTGCAGAGAGCAAACGTTGGGGACTGGGGTACAGAAGGATTTTTCCAAAGAGCAGAGGTTGGCAACTGGGGTGTAGAAGGACTCTTGCAGAGAGCAGAGGTTGGAGACTGAGGTGCAGAAAGGCTGCTACAGGGAGCAGAGTTTGGAGACTGGGATGCAGAAAGACTGTTGCAGTAAGCAGAGTTTGGAGACTGGGTTGAAGAAGAAATGTTACAGAGAGCAGAGTTTGTAAACTGGGGTGCGGAAAGACCGTTACAGAGAGCAGAGTTTGGAGACTGCAGTACAGAAGGACTGTTACACAAAGCAGATGTTTGAGACTGTGGTGCAGAAAGATTGTTGCAGAGCAGATGTTGGATACTAGGGTGCAGAAGGACTGTTTCAGAGAGCAGAGATTGGAGATTGTGGTGCAGAAGGACTGATACAGAAAGCACATTTTGGAGACTGGGGTGCAGAAGACCATTACAGAGAGCCGAGGTTAGAGACTGTGGTACAGAAGAACTGTTGTAGAGAACAAGGTTGTAGACTGGGGTGCATAGGGACCATTGCAGAGGGCAAACGTTAGAGACTGCGGTGCAGAAGAAATGTTACAGAGAGCAGAGTGTGGAAACTGGGGTGCAGAAGAATCTTAAAGAGAGGAATATTTGGAGACTTGGGCGCAGAACGATTGTTGCAGAGAGCACACGTTGGAGACTGGGGTGCAGAAGGATCGTTGCAGAGAGTAGATTATGGAGACTGTGGTATTGAAGGACTTATCTAGAGAGCAGATGTTGGAGACTGGGGTGCAGGAGGACTGTTGCAGAGAGCAGTTGTTGAAGACTGAGGTGCAGAAAAACTGTTACAGAGAGCAGTGTTTGGAGACTGGGGTGCAGAAGGACTAATACTGAGAGCAGAGTTTGGTGACTGGGGTCCAGAGCGATCTTACAGAGAGGAAATTTTTGAGACTGGGGTGCAGAAGGATTGTTTCAGAGAGCAGACATTGGAGACTGGGGTGCAGAAGGATCTTTGCAGAGAGTAGATTATGGAGACTGGTATATAGAAGGACTGTTCTAGAGAGCAGAGTTTGGAGACTGGGGTTGAAGAAGGGCTGTTGCAGAGAGCAGTTGTTGAAGACAGAGGTGTAGAAAAACTGTTACAGAGATCAGTGTTTAGAGACTAAGGTGCAGAGGACTGTCGCAGAGAAGAGACTTTGGAGACTGGGTGCAGAAAGACTGTTACATGGAATAGATGTTAGAGACTGCTGTACAGAAGAACTGTTAAAGGAAGCAGAAGTTTGATACAGGTGTGCAGATGGATCTTACAGAGAGCAGAGGTTGGAGACTGGGGTGCGATAGGACTGATGCATAGAGCAGAGTTTGGAGAATGAGGTGCAGAAGGATTGTTGCAGAGAGAACAGGTTGGATACTGAGGTGCAGAAGGCCTGTTACAAAGAGCAGAGCTTGGAGGCTGGGGAGCAGATGACATGTAACACACAGCAGACTTTGGAGACTGAGTGGCAGAAGGATCTTACAGAGAGCAGAGGTTGGTGACTGAGGTGCCGAAGGACTGTCAGAGAGAGCAGAGTTTAGAAACTGCGGTCCAGAAGGATCCTTTCAGAGAGCATTTTTTTCAGAATGAGGTTTAGAAAAACTGTTGCAGACTGCAGATGTAGGGGACTGGGGTGCAGAAGAACTGTTGCAGCCAGCAGAGGTTGGAGACTTGGGTGTAGAAGGATTGTTGCAGAGAACATAGGGTGCAGACTTGGGTGCCGAAGGAGTTTTAAAGACTGCAGAATTTTGAGACTGGGGTGCAGAAGGACTGTTATAGAAAGCAGAGTTTGGAGACTGGTTTTTAGAAGGATCTTACAGAGAGCAGACGTTGGCGACTGAGGTGCAGAAGGACTGTTACAGAGAGTAGATGTTGAAGACTGAGGTGCAGAAAGACCTTTGCAAAGAGAAGAGGTTGGAGACTGAGGTTTAGAAGGACTGTTGAAGAGTGCAGAGGTTGTATACTTAAGTGTAGAACTGTTGCAGAGAGCACAGGTTGAAGTTTGGGGTTCCAAAAGACAGTTGCAGCTAGCAGACGTTAGAGACTGAAATTCAGCAGGACAGTTACAAAGCACAGGTTGGAGATTGAGTGCAGAAGGACTGATAGAGAAAGCAGAGGTTGGAGAGTTGGGTGCATAAGGACCGTTACAGAGAGAAGAGTTTGGAAACTGCAGTACAAAGTACTGTTACAGAGAGCCTGGTTTCGAGACTGGGGTGGAGAAAGATTTTTGTATAGAGAAGATGTTGGAGACTGGGGTGCAGAAAGACTTTTGCAGAGAGCAGAGGTTGGAGACTGGGTGCAGTAGGACAATTGCAGAGTGCAGAGGTTTCAGACTGTGGTGGAGAAGGACTGTTACAGAGCAGAGTTTGGAGACTGTGGTGCAGAAGGACTGATACAGAAATCAGTGGTTGGAAACTCGGGTGCAGAAGGACCCTTAAAGGAAACAGAGGTTGGATAATGCGGAACAAATAGACTGTTACAGAGATCAGTGTTTGGAGACTGGGGTGCAGAAGAAGTGTTGTAGAGAACAGAGGTTGAAGACTGGGGTCCAGGAGGATCGTTGCAGAGAGCAGAGGTTGGAGACTGGTGTGCAGAAGGACTGATACAGAAAGCAAAGGTTGGAGACTCTGGTGCCAAAAGACCCTTAAAGAGAGCAAAGGTTGGAGACTGAGGTGCAGAAGGACTGTTGCAGAGAGCAAAGTTTGCAGACTGAGTTGCAGAAGGACTGTTACAGCGGGCAGATTTTCGAGACTGTGGTGGAAAACAACTGATATAGAAAGCAGAGGTTGGATACTGGGGTGCATAAGGACCCTTAGAGAGAGCAGAGGTTGGAGACTGGGTTGCAGAAGAACTGTTGAAGAGAACAGAGGTTGGAGACTGGGGTGCAGAAGGATCATTGCGGCGAGCAAAGTATCGAGACTAGGGCGTAGAAGGACTGTTGCAGAGAGCAGAAGTTGTAGACTGGGGTGTAGAAGGACTGTTGGAGAGAGCAGATGTTGGAGACTTTGGTGCTGAAGGAGTGTTGCAAAGACCAGAGTTTGGAGACTGGGGTGCAGAAGGACTGTTACAGAGAGCAGACTTTGGAGACTGGGGTGCAGAAGGATTTTTGCAGAGAGCAGATTTTGGAGACTGGGGTGCAGAAGGATCGTTATAGGGAGCAGAGATTGGAGACTGGTGTAGGAGGACTTTTACAGAAACCACAGGCTGAAGACTGGGGTGCAGTAGGACTTTTACAGAGAGCACTGGTTGGAGACTCATGTGCATAAAATCTATAACACAGAGCAAATTTTGGAGACTGGGTTGCTGAATGAGTGTTGTAGAGAGCAAAGATTGGAGATTGAAATGCAGAAGAACCCTTACAGAGAGAAGAGTTTTGAGACTCTTTTTCAGAAGTACTTTTACAGAGCGCAGAGTTTGGAGACAGGTGTGCAGAAGGATCTTACAGACAGCATAGGTTTGAGACTGGGCTGCAGGAGGACTGGTGAAGAGAGCCGAGGTTAGAGACTGGGGTGAAGAAAAATAGTTGAAGAGAGAAGAGTTTGGAGACTGGGGTCAAAAGGCCTGTTATAAACAGCATAGGTTGGAGATTGGGGTTCAGAAGGCCTGTTACAGAGAGCAGTGCTTGGAGACTGGGGTGCAGAAGGATAGTTACAGAGAGCAGAGTTTAAAAAGTGGGTTGCAAAAGAATCTTACAGAGACAAAAGTTTGGAGACTGAGGTACATAATGACTGTTACACAGAGAAGAGGTTTGAGACTGAGATGCAGAAGGATCGTTCCAGAGAGAAGAGTTTTCAGACTGAGGTGCAGAAGGACTGTTACTGAGAGCAGAGGTTGAAGGCTAGAGTGGATAAGGACTGCTGAGAAAAGTAGCGAATGGAGACTGAGGTTCAGAAGGACTGTTACAAAGAGCAGAGGTTGGAGACTGGGTTACAGAAGGATCTTACAGAGAGCAGAGTTTAGACAATGAAGTGCAGATGGGCTGTTGCAGAGAGCAAAGTTTGTAGATTAGGGCGCAGAAGTACTGTTGCAGAGAGGTGAAATTGTAGTCTGAGTTGCAGAAGGACTGTTACAGAAAGCAGAGTTTAAAGACAAGGGTGCAGAAGGACTGATAGAGAAAGCAGAGTTTGGAGACTGGGGTCTTCAAGGACCATTACTGAGAGAAGAAGTTGGAGACTGTAGTACAGAAGGACTGTAACAGAGAGCAGAGGTTGGAGACTGGGGTGCCGAAGGACTATTGCAGAGAGGAGATGTTGGAGACTGATGTGCAGAATGACTATTAAAGAGAGCAGAGTTTGGAGACCTGAGTGCAAACGGAGTGATAGAGAAAACAGAGGTTGTAGAGTGGGGTGCAGAAGGACCATAACAGAGAGAAGAGTTTGGAATCTGCAGTACAGAAGGACTGTTACAGAGAGAAGATGATGGAGACTGGGGTGGAGAAGGACGGTACAGAGACCAGATGTTGGAGACTAAGGTTCAGAAGGAGTGTTGCAGAGAGCAGAGGTTTAGGACTGGTGTGCAGAAGGACTGTTGCAGAGAGCAGAGGTTGAAGAGTGAGGTGCAGAAGGACTGTTACAGAGAGCAGAGTTTGGCGACTGTGGTGCCGAAGGACTGATACAGAAAGCAGAGGTTGGAAACAGGGGTGCAGAAGGACTCTTACAGAGAACAGAGGTTGAAGACTGCGGTACAGAAGAACTGTTGTAGAGAAAAAGGTTGGAGACTGGGGTGCAGAGGGACTATTGCAGAGGCCAGACGTTGGAGACTTGGGTGCAGAAGGAATGTTACAGAGAGCAGAGTTTGGAAACTTGGGTATAAAAGAACCTTACAGAGAGGAAAGTTTTGAGACTGGGGTGCACAAGGATTGTTGCAGAGAGCAGACGTTGGAGACTGGGGTGCAGAAGGATCGTTACAGAGAGTAGATTTTAGAGACTGGGGTATAGAAGGACTGTTCTAAAAAGCAGAGGTTGGAGACTGGGGTGCAGAAAGACTGTTGCAGAGAGCAGGTGTTTAAGACTACGGTGCAGAAGGACCGTTACAGAGAGCAGTGTTTGGAGAGTGAGGTGCAAAAAGACTGATACTGAGTGTAGAGTTTGGAGACTGGGAAGCAGAAGGATCTTACAGAGATGAAAGATGGAGACTGGGGTGCAGAAGGATTTTTGCAGAGAGCAGACGTTGGAGACTCGGGTGCAGAAGGCCTGTTGCAGAGAGCAGTTGTTGAAGACTGAGGTTCTCAAAAACTGTTACAGAGAGCAGTGTCCGTAGATTTAGGTGCATAAGGACTGTTGAAGAGAGCAGTGTTTGGAGACTGGGGTGCAGAAGGAGCTTTACAGAGAATAGAGGTTGGAGAATATGGTACAGTAGTACTGTTAAAGAGAGCAGAGGTTGGAGACAGATGTGCAGAATTATCTTACAGAGAGCAGAGGTTGGAGACTGGGGTGCAATAGGACTGTTGCAGAGAGCAGAGGTTGGAGAATGGGGTGCAGAAAAATCGTTGCAGAGAGAAGAGGTTGGAGACTGAGGTTCAGAAGACCTGTTACATAGAGCAGAGCTTGGAGACTGAGGAGCAGAAGGCCTGTAATATAGAGCAACGTTTAGTGACTGGTGGCATAAGGATCTTACAGAGAGCACAGGTTGGTGACTGAGGTGCTGAATGACTGTCAGAGAGAGCAGAGGTTGTAGACTTTGGTCCACAAAGATCTTTGCACAGAGCTGATTTTCCAGAATGAGGTTTAGAAAAACTGTTGAAGAGAGCAGATGTTGGAGACTGTGGTGCAGAAGAACTTTTGCAGAGAACAGATTTTGGAGCCTGGTGTGCAGAAGGACTGTTACAGAGAGCAGATGTTGAAGACTGAGGTGCAGAAAGACCTTTGCAAAGAGAAGAGGTTAGAGACTGAGGTGCAGAAGGACTGTTGCAGAGTGTAGAGGTTAAAGACTTGGGTGTAGAAGGACTTTTGTAGAGACCAGAGTTTGGAGATTGGGGTGCCAAAGGACTGTTGCAGAGAGCAGACGTTGAAGACTGAGGTGCAGAAGGACTTTTACAGAGAGAAGAGGTTGGAGACTTGAGTGCAGAAGGACTGATAGAGAAAGCAGAGGTTGGAGAGTAGGGTGCAGAAGGACCACTACAGAGAGCAGAGTTTGGAGACTGTTGTGCAGAAGGACTGTTAAAGAGTGCAGAGTTTAAAGACTGCATTGTAGAAGGATCTTTCAGAGAGCAGAGTTGGGAGAATGAGGTGCAGAAGGATTGTTACAGAGAGAAGAATTAGGAGACTGGCGTGCAGAAGGGTGGTTTAAGGGAGCAGAATTTACAGACTGAGGTTCAGAAGGACTGTTGCAGAGAGTAGATGTACGGGACTGGGGTGCAGAAGGACTGTTGCAGAGAGGAGAGTTTTGAGACTGGGTTGCACAAGGACTTTTATAGAGAGCAGAGTTTGGAGACTGGGTTGCCGAAGGATCTTACAGAGAGCAGAGGTTGGAGACTGAGGTGCAGGTGGACTGTTACAGAAAGCAGTGGTTTGAGACTGGGGTGCAGAAGGATCGTGCAGAGAGCAGAGGTTTCAGACTGAGGTCAAGAAGGACGGTTACAAAGAGCAGACGTTGGAAACTGAGGTGTAGAAGGACTGTTACACATAGAAGAGTTTGGAGACTCAGGTGCAGAAGGACTGTTACAGGAATCAGAGTTTGGAAATTGGGGTACAGAAGGACTGTTACAGAGAGCAGAGGTTGGAGACTGCGGTATAGTACTTTTATCAAGAGCAGAGGTTGTAGCCTGGGGTGCAGAAGGATTTTTACATAGAGCACAGGTTGGAAACTGAGGTGCACACGGTTAGATACAGAGAACAGAGGTTAGAGACTGAGGTTCAGACAGACTGATACAGAAAGCAGAGGTTGGAGACTGGGGTGTAGAAGGACTGTTACAGAGAGCAGAGGTAGGAGACTGGGGTGCAGAAGGGTCATTGCAGAGAGGAGAGCTTTCAGACTAAGATGCAGAAGTACTGTTGCAGAGAGCAGATGTTGGAGACTGGGGTGCAGAAGGACTGTTGCAGAGAGCAGATGTTGGTAACTAGGGTGCAGAAGGACTGTTGTAGAGAACAGAGGTTGGAGAATGTGCTGTGGAAGGACTGTTGTAGAGAGCAGAGTTTAGAGACTGATGTGTGGAAGTCCTGCTACAGGGAGCCGAGGTTGGAGACTTGGATGCAGAAGGACTGTTACAGAGAGCAGAGGTTGGATACAGGGGTGCAGAAGGATCTTACAGAGAGCAGAATTTGAAGACTGTGGTGCAGAATGACTGTTGCAGAGACCAGAGGTTGGAGACTGGGGTGCAAAAGGCCTGCTACAGAGAAAAGACTTTGGATACTGGCATGCAGAAGGCCTGTTATAGAGAGGAGAGGGTGGAGTTTGGGGTGCTGGTGGTCTGTTACATAGAGCAATGTTTTGAAATTGGGGTGCAGAAGGATCGTGTAGAGAGCAGAGCTATCAGACTGATGTGCGGAAGGACTGTTACAGAAAGTAGAGGTTGGAAATTGGGGTGCAGAAGGACCATTACAGAGACCAGAGTTTGGAGACTGCTGTATAGAAAAACTGTTACTGAGAACGGAGATTGGAGACTGGGGTGCAGAAGGAATGATACAGAATGCACAGGTTAGAGACAGAGGTGCAGAACGATAGATACAGAGAGCAAAGGTTTGAGACTGATGTTCAGAAGGACTGATACAGAAAGCAGTATTTGAAGAATGGGGTGAAGAAGGCCCGTTACTGAGAGCAGTGGTTAGAGACTGCGGTACATAAGGACTGTTACAGAGAGCAGATGTTGGAGACTGGGAACAGAAAGACTGTTGCAGAGGACAGAGTTTGGAGACTAAGGTGCCGCAGGACACTTGCACAAAGCAGAGGATAAAGACTGCGGAAAAGAAGGAATGTTACAGAGAACAAAGTTTAGAATCTGGAGTGCAGAAAGATCTAACAGAGACCAGAGGTTTAAGACTGTGGAGCAGAAGGACTGTTGCAGAGAGCAGTTATTGGAGACTGAGTTGCAGAAGTACTGTTACATAGACTAGAGTTTGGAGACTGGTGTGCAGAAGGATGGTTGAAAGGAGCAGAGCTTGGAGACAGGGGTGAAGAAGGATCTTACAGAGAGCAGAAGTTGAAGACTGAGGTGCAGAAGGACTCTTGTAGAGATCAGACGTTGGAGACTGGGGTGCAGTAGGATCATTACAGAGATCAGATGTTGGAGACTGGGGTGCAGAAAGACTGTTGCAGAGAGAAGATTTTAGAAACTGGGGTGCAGAAGACTTTTACACAGAGCAGAGTTTGGAGACTGGGTTGCAGAAGGACTGTTGCAGAGAGCAGAGTTTGGAGACTGAGGTGCAAAAGGACTGTTACAGAGTGCAGAGTTTAAAGACTGGGTGTCAGAAGGATCTTACAGATATCAGATTTGGGAGACTGAGGTGTAGAAGGACTGTTACAGAGAGCAGAAATAAGAGACTGGGTTGCAGAAGTGTCGTTGCAGAAAGCAGAGTTTTCAGACTTAGGTGCAGAAGAACTGTTGCAGAGAGCAGATGTTGGAGACTGGGGTGAAGAAGGACTGTTGCAGAGAGCAGATGTTGGTAAGTAGGGTGCAGAATGACTGTTGTAGAGAGCAGAGGTTGGAGACTGTGGTGCAGAAGTACTGTTGCAGAGAGCAGACATTGGAGACTGACTTGCGGAGGTCCTGTTACAGAGAGCAGAGGTTGAAGACTCAGAAGCAGAAAGACTGTTACAGAGAGCAGTGTTTAAAGACTGGAGTGTAGAAGGATCATTTCAGAGCACAGAATTTTTAGACTGAAGTTCAGGAGGACTGTTGCAGAGAGCAGTTGTTGGAGACTTGGGTGCAGAAGGACGTTGGAGACTGGGGTGAAAAAGGATCGTTGTAGAGAGCAGAGGTTTGAGACTGGGGTGCAGAAGGAATTGTACAGAATACAGAGGTTGGAGACTGGGGTGCAGAATGCTTGTTACAGAGAGAAAGTTTTGTAGAAAGGGTGCAGAAGGACTGTTATAGAGTGAAGAGTTTGGAGACTGGTTGGCTAAAGATCTTACACAGAGCAGAGGTTGGAGACTGAGGTGCAGAACGACTGTTACAGAGAGTAGAGGTTGGAGACTGAGGTGCAGAAGGATTGTTACAGAGAGCAGATTTTGGAGACTGAGGTGCAAAAGGACTGTTGCAGAGAGCAGTGGTTGGAGACTGTGGTGCAAAAGGACTGTTACAGAGAGTAGAGGTTGGAGATTGGCGTGCAAAAGGCCTGTTAAAGAGAGCAGAGTTCAGAGACTAGGGTGCAGAAGAAATGTTACAGAGAGCAGAGTTTTTAGACAAGGTTGCACAAGGATCTTGCAGAGAGCAGAGGTTGTAGACCAAGGTGCAGCAGGACTGTTACAGAGAGCAGAGGTTGGTGACTAGGGTGCAGAAGGATCGTTGAAGAGAACACAGTTTTCAGACTGAGGTGCAGAAGGACTTTTGCAGAGAGCACATGTTGGAGACTGGGGTGCAGAAGAACTATTGCAGGGAGCAGAGGTTGGAGACTGGAGTGCAGAAAGACTGGTGCAGAGAGCAAGGTTGGAGAGTGACGTGCAGAAAGACTGTTACAGATAGCAGAGTTTGGAGACTGGGGTGCTGAAGAATTGGTAAAGAGAGCAGAGGTTGGAGACTGGTGTGCAGAAGGATCGTTATAGAGAACAGAGGTCGGAGACTGGGGTGCAGAAGGCCTGTTATGGAGATCAGAGTTTTGAGAAGGGGTGCAGAAGTACTTTTACAGAGAGTAGAGACCGAGGTGCAGAAGGACCATTGCAGAGAGCAGAGGTTGGAGACTGAGGTGCACAAAGATTGTTACAGAGAGCAGACTTTGGAGACTTGGTCTCGGAGGGACTGTTGCAGAGAGCAGAGGCTGGTCATGGGGTGTAGCAGGACTGTTGCGGAGAGCACACGTTTGCGATTTGGGTGACGAATTACTTTTGCAGAGAGTACAGGTTGAAGACTGTGTTGCAGTAGGACTGTTACAGAGGCAGAGGTTGGAGACTTTGGGGCAGAAGGACTTTTGCGGAGAGCAGATGTTGGAGACTGGGTTGCAGAAGGACTGTTGCAGAGAGCAGAGTTAGTAAACTGAGATGCAGAAGTACTGTTACAGAGAAAAGAGGTTGGATATTGGGGTGCAGACGGACGGATACGGAAAGCAGAGTTTGGAGACTCCGCTGCAGAAGAACTGTTGCAGAGAGAAGAGGTTGGAGAATGGGGAGCAAAGGCCTGTTACTGAGAGCAGAGGTTGGAGACTGGGGTGCAGAAGGACTGTTGCAGACAGCAGAGTTTGGAGACAGGGTTGCAGAAGGATGTTACAGAGAGCAGAGCTTAGAGACTGTGGTATAGCAGGACTGTTACAGCACCGCTGTTGAGAGCAGAGTTTTGAGACTGAGGTCCATCAGGATTGTTACAGAGAGCAGAGGTTTGAGCCTGGGGTGTAGAAGGACTGTTGCAGATAGCAGAGTTTGGAGACCGCGGTGTAGAAGGATTGTTGCAGATAAAGAAGTTTGAGACTTTGGTGCAGAGGGAATGATACAGAAAGCAGAGGTTGAAGACTGGGGAGCAGAAGAACCCGTACAGAGTGCAGATTTTGGAGACTGCACTAAAGGAGTACTGTTACAGAGAGCAGAGTTTGGAGACTGGTGTGGAGAAGGACTGTTTCAGAGTGCAGATCTTGGATACTGGGGTGCTGACAAACTGTTGCAGAGAGCAGAGGTTGGAGGCTTGGGTGCAGAAGAACTGTCGCAGGGAGCAGAGGATGGAGACTGAGGTGCAGAAGAAATGTTGCAGGGAGCAGAGGTTGGAAACTGTGGTGCAGAAGGAATGATACAGAAAGCAGAGGTTGAAGACTGGGTTGCAGAACGACCATTACAGAGCGCAGAGGTTGGAGACTGAGGTACAGAAGAACTGTTTAAGAGAGGAGAGTTTGGAGACTGGGGAGCAGATGGACTGTTACAGAGAGCAGAGGTTGGAGACTGAGGAGCAGAAGGACTGTTAGAGAACAGAGTTTGGAGACTGGGGTGCAGAAGGACCATTTCAGAGAGCAGATGTTGGAGACTGGGGTGCAGAAGGACTGCTACAGAGAGCAGAAGTTGGAGACTGGGGTGCTGAAGCATCATTACAGTGAGTAGAGGTTGGAGACTGAGGTGCAGAAGGACTGTTACAGAGAGGATAGGTTGGAGACTGGGGTGCAGAAGAATTCTTTCAGAGAGCAGAGTTTGGAGATTGGTGTAGAGCAGAACTGTTACAGATAGCAATGTTTCGAGACTGGGTTTCAGAAGGATCTTACAGAGAGAATTTTGGAGACTGAGGTTCAGAAGGTCTGTTACAAAGAGCAAAGGTTTGAAACTGGGGTGCAGAACGATTTTTGCAGAGAGCAGAGTTTTCAGACTGAGGTGCAGAAAGAATGTAGCAGAGAGCAGATGTTGGATTCTGGGGTGCCGAGGACTGTTACAGAGAGCAGAGTTTGGAGACTGGGGTGCAGAAGAATCATTAGAGAGAGCACAGGTTTGAGAGTGGGGTGCAGAAGGCCTGTTACAGAGAGCAGAGGTTGAAGTCTGGGGTGCAGAAGGCCTTTTACAGAGAGCAGAATTGGGATACTGGGGTGCATAAAAACTGTTACAGAGAGCGGAGCTTGGAGACTGGGGTGCAAATGGACTGTTTCAGAGAGCAGAGGTTGGAGACTGTGGTGAAAAACGATCCTTTAGAGATCGGAGGTTGAAGACTGAGGTGCAGAAAAATCGCTACAGAGAGCAGAGATTGGAGACTGGGGTGAAGCAGGACAGATTCAGAGAGCACAGTTGAGAGACTGGGGTGAAAAAGAAATGTTGCAGAGAGCAGAGGTTGGAGACTGGGGTGCAGAAGGACTGTAGCAGAGAGCAGAGGTTGAAGACTGCGGTGTAGAAGGACTATTGCAGAAAGCAGATGTTGGATACTGGGATGCAGATGGATTCTTGCAGAGAGAAGAGGTTGGAGACTGGAATTTAGAAGGACTGTTGCAGAGAGAAGATGTTGGAGACTGGGGTGCAGAAGAACTGTTGCAGAGAGCAGAGTTTGGAGACTCAGGTGCAGAAGGACTGTTACAGAGAGCAGCGGTTGGAGACTGGGGTGCAGAATAACTGATATTGAAAGTAAGGTTTGGATACTGGGGTGCAGAATGACCGTTACAGACATTATGGTTTGGAGACTGCGGTACAGAAGGACTGTTACAGAGAGAAGAGTTTGGAGCCTGGGGTGCAGAAGGACTGTTGCATAGAAAAGAGTTTGGATACTGGGGTGCAGAAGGATTGTAGCAGAGAGCAGAGGTTGGAGACTGAGGTGCAGAAAGACTGTTATAGAGAGCAAAGTTTGGGGACTGGGGTGAAGAAGGATCTTATAGAGAGCAGAGGTTGAAGACTGGAGTGCAGAAGGACTGTTGCAGAGAGCAGAGTTTAAAGACTGGGTTGCAGAAGGACTGTTGCAGAGAGCAGTGGTTGGAGACTGAGGTGCAGATGGTTCATTGCAAAGAGAAGAGGTTGGAGGCTGGGGTGCATTAGGTCTGTTACATAGAGCAGATTTTGAAGACTGGGGTGCAGAAGACCTGTTACAGAGAGCAGAGGTTGGAGACTGAGGTGCAGAAGGATTGTTACAGAGAGCAGAGGATGGAGACTGAAGTGCAGAAGGACTCTTACAGAGAGCAGAGGTTGGAGACTGGGGTGCAGAAGGAGCATGCAGAGAGCACAGGTTGGAGACTGTGGGTCAGAATGATCATTGCAGAGAGCAGAGGTTTCAGACTGTGGTGCAGAATGATCATTACAGAGAGCAGAGGTTGGAGACTGGGGTGCAGAAGGACAGTTACTGAGAGCACAGATGGAGACTGGCGTGCAGAAGAAATGTTGCAGAGAGCAGAAGTTGGAGACTGGGGTGCAGAAGGGATGTTTCTGAGAGCAGAGTTTCGAGACTGGGGTGCAGAAGAACTGATACAGAAAGCTGACGTTGGAGACTGGGGATCAGAAGGACCGTTACAGAGAGCAGAGTTTTGAGACTGTGTTACAGAAGGACTGTTACAGAGAGCAGAGTTTGGATACTTGGGTGTAGAAGGACTGATGCAGAGAACATAGTTTGGAGACTGGGGTGCAGACAAACCGTTTTAGAGAGAAGAGTTTGGAGACTCAGGTGCAGAAGGATTGTTACAGAGAGCAGAGGTAGGATAGTGGTTTGCAAAAGGACTGATCCAGAGAGCATATGTTGGAGAATGGGGTTCAGAAGGCCTATTACAGAGAGCAGTGGTTGGAGACTGAGGTGCAGAAGGATCATTTCAGAGAGCAGATATTGGAGAATGAGATGCAGAAGAACTCTTACTGAGAGGAGTGGTTGGAGACTGGGATTCAGAAAGATTCTTACAGAGAGCAGAGGATGGAGACTGGGGTGCTGAAAGAGTGTTACAGAGAGAAGAGGATGGAGACTGGTGTGCAAAGAAGTGTTACAGAGAGCAGAGTTTTGACACTGATGTTCAGAGGGACTGTTATAGAGATCAGAGCATGGAGACTGGTGTGTAGAAAGATCATTGCAGAAAACAGAGGTTTGAGACTGAGGCGCCGAAGGATCGTTGCAGAGACCCGAGGATGGAGACTGAGGTGCAGAAGGATCGCTACAGATTGCAGAGTTTGAAGACAGAGAGCACAGGTTGGAGACTGGGGTTACGAAGAAATGTTGCAGAGAGCAGAGGTTGGAGACTGGGGTGCAGAAGGACTGTTGAAGAGAGCAGATTTTGGAGACTGTGGTACAGAAGGACTTTTACAGAGAGGAGAGTTTGGAGACTGGGGTGCAGAAGGATTCTTACAGAGAGCAGAGGATGGAGACTGGGGTGGAGAATAACTGTTGCATAGAACAGACCTTGGAGACTGGGGTGCAGAAAGTTCGTTGCAGATAGTAGAGGTTTGAGACTGGGGTGTAGAAGGACTTTTGCAGACAGCAGAGGTTTGAGACTGGGGTGCATAAAAACTTTTGCAGAGAGCAGAGGTTGGTAACTGAGGTGCAGAAGGACTGTTACAGAGAGCAGAGGTTGGAGACTGGGGTGCAGAGGAACTGATACAGAAAGCAGAGTGTGGAGACTGGAAGGACCGTTACACAAAGGAGAGTTTGGAGACTGCGGTACACAAGGACTGTTAGAGAGAGCTGAGGTTGAAGACTGGGGAGCAGAAGCAGTAATGCAGAAAATAGAGTTTGGAGACTGGGGTGCCGAAGGACAGTTACAGAGAGAACAGATGGAGACTTGGGTGCAAAAGAAATGTTGCAGAGAGCAGAAGTTGGAGACTGGGGTGAAGAAGGACCGTTGCAGAGAGTAGAAGTTGGAGACTGAATTGTAAAGAACTGTTTCAGAGAGCAGTGTTTGGAGACTGGGGTTCAGAAGAACTGATAAAGAAAGCAGACGTTGGAGACTGGGGTGCAAAAGGACCGTTACAGATAGCACAGTATTGAGACAGAGTTGCAGAAGGATTTTACAGAGAGCATTTTGGAGACTGAGTTTAAGAAGGAATGTTTCAGAGAGCAAAGGTTGGAAACTGGGGTCCAGAAGGATTGTTTCAGAGTGCAGAGTTTTCAGACTTATATGCAGAAAGACTGTATTAGAGAGCAGATATCATGGGGTGCAGAAGGACTGTTACAAAGAGCAGAGTTTGGAGACTGGGGTTCAGAAGAATCGTTGCAGAGAGCACAGGTTGGGGGCTGGGGTGCAGAAGGCCTGTTACAGAGAGCAGAGGTTGAAGACTGGGATTCAGGAGGCCTGTTACAGAGAGCAGAGTTTGGAGACTAGAGTTTAGAAGGACTGTTACACAGAGCAGAGTTTGATGAATGGGTTTCAGAAGGATCTTACAGAGAACAGAGTTTGGAGACAGAGGTGCAGAAGACTTTTGTAGAGCATAGAGGTTGGAGACTTAGGAGCAGAAGGACTGTTGTAGAGAGGAGAGGTTGGAGACTGAGGTTCAGAAGGATCATTACAGACATCAGAGTGTGGAGACTGGGGAGAATAAGGAGTGTTAAAAGAGCAGAGGATCGCTACAGAGAGCAGAGTTTGGAGACTGTGGTGCAGCAGGACAGTTGCAGAGAACACTGTTTAAAGACTGGGGTGAAGAAGGACTGTAGCAGAGAGCAGAGGTTTAAGAATGGGGTGCAGAAGGATCGTTGAAGAGAGCAGAGTTTGGAGATTGGGGTGTAGTAGAACTGTTACCTGGAGCGGAGGTTGGAGACTGTGGTGCAGAAGAACTGTTGCAGAGAGCAGAGTTTGGAGACTGAGGTGCAGAAGGACTGTTACAGAGAGCAGAGGTTGGAGACTTGGGTGCAGAATAACTGATATCGAAAGTAGATTTTGGAGTCTCGGGTGCAGAAGGACCATTACAGACAGCAGAGGTCGGAGACTGCAGTACAGAAGGACTGTTACAGAGAGCAGAGTTTAGAGCGTTAGGTGTACAAAGACTTTTGCTTAGAACAGAGGTTTGAGACTGGGGTGCAGAAGGACTGTTGCAGAGATCAGAAGTTGGAGACTGAGGTGAAGAAGGATCTTTGCAGAGAGCAGAGTTTTCAGACTGAGGTGCAGATGGACTGTAACAGAGAGCAGATGTTAAAGACTGGGGTGTACAAAAATTGTTGCAGAGAGTAGCAGTTGGAGAATCGCGTCAAGTAGGACTGTTGCAGAGAGCAGAGGTTGGAAACTGGGGTGAAGAAGAACTGCTGCAGAGATTAGAGTTTAGAGACTATTTTGCAGAAGGACTGTTACAGAGAGCAGACGTTGGAGACTTGGGTGCAGAAGGACTGATACAGAAAGCAGACGTTGGTTACCTGGGTGCAGAAGGACTGTTGCAGAGAGCACAGGTTTTAAACTGAGGTGGAAAATGACTGTTGCAGAGAGCAGACGTTAGAGACTGGGGTGAAGAAGGACTGTTGCAGAGAGCAGAGATTGCAGACAGGGGTAAAGAAGGACTATTGCAGAGAGAAGAGGTTGCAGGCTGAGGTATAGAAGGACTGTTACAGAGAGCAGAGTTTGGAGAATGTGGGGCAGAAGGACTGATACAGAAAGCAGAGGTTGGAGACTGGAGTGCAGAAGTACTATTGCAGGGAGCAGAGGTTGGAGACTGGGGTGCAGAAGGACTGTTAAAGAGAGCACAGGTTGGAGACTGTGGTGCAGAAGGACTGATATAGAAAGCAGAGGTAGAAGACTGGGGTGGAGAAAGACCCTTACAGAGAGCAGAGTTTGGAGACTGGGGTGCAGAAGGACTGTTACAGAGAGCAGAGTTTGGAGATGGGGTGGAGAAAAATCGTTACAGAGAGATGAGGTTGGGGATGAGGTTAGGAAGGCCTGTTACAGAAAGCAGAGTTTGGAGACTGAGGTGCAGAAGGACTGTTGCAGAGAGCAGAGGTTTGAGACTTAGGTGTAGAAGGACTGTAACAGACAGCACAGGTTAGAGATTGGGGTGCAGAAGGACTGATACAAAAAGCACAGTTTGGAGACTGGTGTGCACAATGCCAGTTACAGAGAGCAAATGTTGGAGACAGCAGTACAGAAAGACTGCTACAGAGAGCAGAGTTTGGAGACTGCGGTGGAGAAGGACTGTTACAGAGAGCATATGTTGGCGACTGGGGTGCAGAAAGATCGTTTCAGAGAGCGGAGTTTGGAGACTGAGGTGAAGAAGGACTGTATCAGAAAACAGATGTTGGAGACTGGGGTGCATAATGACCGTTGTAGAGAGCAGAGGTTGGATACTGAGGTGCAGAAGGACTGTTGTAGAGAGCAGAGTTTGGAGACTGGGGTGCAGAAGGACTGTTGCAGAGACTATAGGTTGAAGACTGAGGTGCAGAAGTCGTGTTACAGAGAGCAGAGTTTGGAGACTCGGGTGCAGAAGGACAGTTACAGAGAGCAGAGGTTAAATACAGGGTTGCAGAAGGATCTTACAGAGAGCAGAATTGGAGACGGAGGTGCAGTTGGACTGTTACAGAAAGAAGAGGTTGGAAATTGGTGTGCAGAGGGATTGTTACAGAGACCAGAGTTTGAAGATTGCTGTATAGAAAAACTGTTATAGACAGCCGAGTTTGGAGACTGGGTTGAAGAAGGAATGTTACAGAGAGCACAGGTTAGAGACTGAGGTTCAGAAGGACGGATATAGACAGCAGAGTTTGGAGACTGGGTGCAGAAGGCACGTTACGGAGAGCAGAGGATGGAGATTGAGGTACAAAAGGACTGTTACAGAGAGCAAAGGTTGGAAACTGGAGAGTAGAAGTACTGTTGCAGAGGACAAATGTTGGAGACTGGGGTGCCGAAGGACACTTGCTGAAAGCAGAGGTTAAAGACTGGATTGGAGAAGGAATGTTACAGAGAGCAGAGTTTGGAAACTGGAGTACAGAAGGATCTTACAGATAGCAGAGTTTGGAGACTGTGGTGCAGAACGACTGTTGCAGAGAGCCGAGTTTGGACACTGGGGTGCAGAAGGACTGTTTCAGAGAGCAGAGGTTGGAGACTGGAGTGTAGAAGGACTGTTGCAGAGAGCAAAATTTCGAACCTGAGGTGCAGAAGTCCTGTTACATAGAGCAGAGGTTGCGAACTGAGGTGCTGAAGGATTGTTACAGAGATCAGAGTTTGGAGACTGGGGTGCAGAAGGACTGTTACAGAGAGCAGAGATTTGAGACTGGGGTGCAGAGAGACTGTTGCAGAGAACAAATTTTGGAGACTGGGGTGCCGAAGGTCTGTTACAGAGAACAAAGTTTGGAGACTGGGGTGCAGAAGGACTGTTGCAGAAAGCAGAGGTTGGAGACTGTGGTGCAGAAGGACACTTAGATAGAGCAGAATTTGGAGATTGGGGTGTAGAAGAACTGTTATAGAGAGCAGTATTAGGAGACTAGGTTGCAGAAGGATCTTACAAAGAGCAGAGGTTGGAGACTGAGGTGCAGGTGGAGTGTTACTGAGAGCAGTGTTTGAAGACTGAGGTGAAGAAGGATTGTTACAGAGAGCAGGGGTTGGAGTCTGAGTTTAAGAAGGACTTTTACAGAGAGTTTGGAAATTTGGGTGCAGAAGGACCATTACAGAGAGCAGAGTTTGGAGACTGCGGTATAGGACTGTTACCGAGAAAAGAGGTTGGAGACTGGGGTGCAGAAGGACTCTTATATAGAGCACAGGTTAGAGACTGAGGTGCAGAAGAATAGATACAGAGAACAGAGGTTGGAGACTGGGGTTCAGACAGACTGATACAGAAAGCAGAGTTTGGAGACTGGGGTGTAGTAGGACCATTACAAAAAGCAGAGGTTGGAGACTGTGGTACAGAAGGACTGTTAAAGATACCAGATCTCGGAGACTGGGGAGCAGAAGTAATTTTGCAGAGGATCATGGTATGAGACTGGGGTTAAAAAAGAATGTTACAGAGAGCAGAGTTTGGAAATGGGAGTGCAGAAGGATCTTACAGAGAGCAGACATTGGAGACAGGGGTCCAGAAAAATCGTTGCAGAGAGCAGAGTTTGGAGATTGGGGTGCAGAAGGACTCTTGCAGAGAGCAGATGATGGAGACTGGGGTGCAGAAGGACTGTTGCAGAGAGCAGATTTTAGATACTGGGATGCAGATTGACTGTTACAGAGAGCAGAGTTAGGAGACTGGGGTACAGAAAGACTGTTACAGAGAGCAGAGTTTGGAGACTGGAGTTCAGATGGATCTTACAGAGAGCAGAGTTTGGAGACTGCAGTGCAAAAAGACTGTTGCAGACAGCAGATGTTGGAGCCTGGGGTGGAGAAGAATCGTTGCAGAGAAGAGGTTGGAGACTGGGTTGGAGAAGGCCTGTTACAGAGAGCAGAGTTTGGAGACTGTTTTTCCAAAGGACTGTTACAGAGTGCAGAGTTTAAAGACTGGCTTTCAGAAGGATCTTACAGAGAGCAGAGTTGGGAAACTGAGTTGAAGAAGGACTGTTAGAGAGAGCAGATGTAAGAGACTGGGGTGAAGAAGGGTCGTTGCATAGAGCAGAGTTTTAAAACTGAGGCGCAGAAGAACTGTTGCAGAGAGCACATGTTGGAGACTGGGGTGAAGAAAAACTGTTGCAGAGAGCAGATATTTGTAACTAGGTTGCAGAAGGACTGTTATAGAGAGCAGACATTGGAGACTGGGGTGCAGAAGGACTGTTGCAGAGAGCAGATGTTGGAGAATGAGGTGCGGAAATTCTGTTACAGAGAGCAGAGTTTGGAAACTCAGGTGCAGAAGGACAATTAAAGAGTGTAGAGGTCTGATACAGAGGTGAAAAAGGATCTTACAGAGAGCAGAATTTGGACACTGAGGTGCAGAAGGTCAGTTGCAGAGACCAGAGGTTGGAGACTAGGGTGCAGTAGGATCATTGCAGAGAGCAGAGTTTGGATACTGGGGTGCTAAAGGATTGTTGCAGAGAGCAGAGGTTGGAGACTGTGGTGCAGAAGGCCTGCTACAGAGAGCAGAGTTTTGAGACTCACGAGCAAAAGGCCTGTAAGAGAGAGGAGAGTATGGAGACTGGGTTGCAGAAGACTGTTATAGAGAGCAGAGTTTGGATACTGGGTTGCTGAAGGATCCTACAGAGAGCAGAGGTTGGAGACTGACGTTCAGGTAGACTGTTACAGAGAGCAGTGGTTGGAGACTGGGGTCCAGAAGGATCGTGCAGAGAAAAGAGGTGTCAGACTGAGTTGCAGAAGGACTGTTACAGAGAGCAGAGGTTGGAGACTGAGGTGTGGAAGGACTATTACAGAGAGCAGAGTTTGGATACTGAGGTGCAGAAGGAGTGTTACAGAAAGTAGAGTTTGAAAATTAGGGTGCAGAAAAACCGTTACAGAGACCAGAGTTTAGAGACTGTGGTATAGAAAAATTCTTACAGAAAGCAGAGGTTGGAGACTGAGGTGCAGAAGGATAGATACAGAGAGCAGAGTTTTGAGACTGGGGTTCAGAATGACTGATAAAGAAAGCAGATTTTGAAGACTGGGTTGCAGAAAGACCGTTCCAGAGAGCAAAGGTTTGAGACTGCGGTACAGAAGGACTGTTACAGAGAGCAGAGGTTCGATACTGGGGTTCAGATGGACTGTTACAGAGGACAGAGTTTGGAGTCTGGGGTGCCCACCCTCGCAGAAAGCAAAGGTTGGAGACTGCGATGGAGAAGAAATGTTTGAGAGAGTAGATTTTGTAAACTGGAGTGCAGAAAGATCTTACAGAGAGCAGAGGTTGGAGACTGTGGTGCAGAAGGACTGTTGCAGAGAGTAGAGGTTGGAGACTAGGGCCCGGAAGTATCATTGCAGAGAGCAGAGTTTGGAGACTGGGGTTCAGAAGGACTGTTGCAGAGAGCAGAGGTTGGAGACTGGGTGCAGAAGGCATGTTGCAGAGAGCAGAGGATGGAGACTGGAGTGCCTAAGGACTGTTTCATAGAGTAGAGGTTGGAGACTGGGGTGCAGAAGGACTGTTATAGGAAGCAGAGTTTGGAAATAGGGATGCAGAAGGACCATTACAGAGAGCAGAGTTTGGAGACTGCGGTATAAGACTGTTACCGAGAGAAGAGGTTGGAGACTGGGGTGCAGAAAGACTCTTACATAGAGCACATGTTGGAGACTGAGGTGTAGAAAGACTGTTACAGAGAGCAGATCTCAGAGACTGGGGAGCAGAAGGACTGTTGCAGAAGACAGATTTTTGAGACTCCGGTGGAGAAGGAATGTTACAGAGAGCAGAGTTTGGAAACTAGAGTGCAGAAGGTTCTTACAAAGAGAAGAGGTTGGAGACTGTGTTGCAGAAGGACTGTTGCAGAGAGCCGAACTTGGTAACTGGGGTTTAAAAGGATCGTTGCAGAGAGCACAGTTTTGAGACTGGGGTGCATAAGGACTGTTCCAGAGAGCAGATGTTGGAGACTGGGGTCTAGAAGGACTGTGGAAGAGAGCAGATTTTAGAGATTGGGGTGCAGAAGGACTTACACAGAGCAGAGGTTGGAGACTGAGGTCCAGAAGGACTGTTGCAGAGAGCAGTGTTTTGAGACTGGGGTGCAGAGGACTGTTACAGAGAGCAGAGTTTGGAGCCTGGAGTTCATATGGTTCTTACAGAGAGCAGAGTTTTGAGATTGGGGTGCAAAAGGACTGTTGCAGAGAGCAGATTCTGGAGACTTGAGTGGAGAAGAATTGTTGCAGAGAGAAGAGGTTGGAGACTTGGGTGTAGAAGGCCTGTTACAGAGAGCAGAGTTTGGAGACTGGGTGGCAGAAGTCATTTTACAGAGAGCAGAGTTTGGAGACTGTTGTGCAGAAGGACTGTTATAGAGTGGTGGGTTTAAATACTGGGTTGTAGAAGGATCTTACAAAGAGCAGAGTTGGGAGAATGTGGTGCAGAAGGACTGTTACAGAGAGAAGAAGTAGAAGACTGTGGTGCAGAAGGGTCCTTGTAGTGAGCAGACTTTTCAGAGTCAGGTGCAAAAGGACTGTTGCAGAGAGCAGATATTGGAGACTGGGGTGTAGAAGTACTGTTCAGAGAGCAGAGGTTGGAGGCTTTGGTGAAGAAGGATCGTTGCAGAGAGCAGAGGTTGGAGACCGTTTGGCAGAAGCACTGTTACAGAGAGCAGAGTTTGAAACTGGGTTGCAGAAGGATGTTACAGTGAGAAGATTTTTCAGACAGGGGTGCAGAAGGATTGTTACAGAGAGCAGAGCTTGGAGATTGTGGTCCAGAAGTACTCTTGCAGAGAGCAGACTTTGGAGACTGGGGTGCAGACGGACTGTTGCAGAGAGCAGAGGTTGGAGAATGAGGTGCAGAAAGACAGTTAAAGAGAGCAGAGGTTGGAGACTGGGGTTCAGATGGATCTTACAAAGAGCAGATTTTGGAGACTATGGTGGAAGAGGACTGTTGCAGAGAGCAGATGTTGGAGACTGGGTTGCAGAAGTCCTGTTGCATAGAGCAGAGGTTGGAGAGTGGTGTGAAGAAGAATCCTTGCAGAGAGAAGTGTTTGGAGACTAGGGTGCAGAAGGCCTGTTACAGAGAGCAGTGGTTGGAGACTGGGTTGCAGAAGTCCTGTTGCAGAGAGCAGAGGTTAGAGACTCTTGTGCAGAAAGACGATTACTGAGTGCAGAGTTTAAAGACTGGGTTGCAGAAGGATCTTACAGAGAGCAGAGTTGGGAGACTGAGGTACAGACAATTCGTTGCATACAGCAGAGTTTTCCCACTGAAGTGCAGAATGACTGTTGCAGAGAGCAGATATTGTAGACTGGGGTGCAGAAGGACTGTTGCAGAGAGCAGACATTGGAGACTGGGGTTAAGAAGGATCGTTTCAAAGAGCAGAGGTTGGAGACTGGTGTGCAGAAGGATTGTTACAGAGAGTAGAGTTTGGAGACTGGTTTTTAGAAAGATGCTACAGAGAGCAGAGGTTGGAGACTGAAGTGCAGAAGGACTGTTACAGAGAGTAAAGGTTGGAGACTGAGGTGCAGAAGGACCCTTGCAGAGAACAGAGTTTGGAGACTGAGGTGCAGAAGGATAGATACAGAGAACAGTGGTTGGAGACTGCGGTTCAGACAGACTGATACAGAAAGCAGAGGTTGGAGACTGGGGAGTAGAAGGACCTTTACAAAGAGCACAGGTTGGAGACTGCGGTACAGAAGGACCAGATGTCGGAGACTGGGGAGCAGAAAAACTCTGGCAGAGGACAGAGTTTGGAGACTGGGGTGGAGAAGGAATGTTACAGAGTGCAGAGTATATAATCTGGAGTGCACAAGAATCTTACAAAGAGCAGAGGTTGGAGACTTTGGTGCAGAAGGACTGTTGAAGTGAGCAGACGTTGGAGACTGGGTTCCAGAAGGAGCGTTGCAGATAGCAGAGTTTGGAGACTGGGGTGCAGATGGACTGTTGCAGAGAGCAGATGTTTTAGACTGGGGTGCAGAAAAACTGTTACAGAGAGCAGAGGTTGGAGAGCGAGGTGCAGAATGAGTGTTACAGAGAGCAGAGTTTGGAAACTGGGGTGCAGGAGGACTGTTACAGAGAGCAGAGGTTAAAGACTGGGGTTCAGATGGATCTTACAGATAGCAGAGTTTGGAGACTGGAGTGCAAAAGGACTGTTGCAGAGAGCAGATGTTTGAGACTGGGGTGGAGAAAAATCATTGCAGAGAGAAGAGGTTGGAGACTGGGGTGCAGAAGGCCTGTTACAGAGAGCAGAGGTTGGAGACTGGGTTGCAGAAGGATGTTAAAGAGAGCAGAGTTGGGATTCTGAGGTGCAGAAAGACTGTTACAGAGAGTAGAGGTAGGAGACTGGGATGCAGAACGGTCGTTGCAGAGAGCAGAGATTACAGACTGAGGTGCAGAAGAACTGTTGCAGAGAGCAGATTTTGGAGACTGGGGTGCAGAAGGATTGTTACAGAGAGCAGAGTTTGGAGACTTCAGTGTATAAGGATCTTACATTGAGCAGAGGTTTGAGACTAGGGTGCAGAAGCACTGTTGCCAAGAGCAGAGTCTGGAGACTGGGTTGCAGAAGTTGTCTTACAAAGAGCAGAGTTAGGAGACTGAGGTGCAGAAGGATCATTGCAGAGAGCACAGATTTCAGACTGAATTGCAGAAGGACTGCTGCAGAGAGCAGATATTGAAGACTGAGATGCAGAAGGACTGTTGCAGGGAGCAAAGGTTAAATACTGGGGTGAAGAAGAGTCGTTGCAGTGAGCAGAGTTTTCAGACTGAGGTGCAGAATGACTGTTGCAGAGAGCAGATGTTTGAGACTGGGTAGAGAAGGATTGTTGCAGAGTGCAGAGGTTGGAGACTTTGGTGAGGAAGGATCTTTGATGAGAGCAGAGGTTGGAGAGCGGTGTGCAGAAGCACTGTTACAGAGAGCAGAGTTTGGAGACTGAGGTGTAGACGGACTGCTACATAGAGCAGAGTTTGAAGACTCATGTGCAGAAAGACTGTTACAGAAAGCAGAGTTTGGAAATTGTGGTGCAGAAGGACCGATAAGGAGAGCAGAGTTTGGAGACTGTGGTATAGGACTGTTTCCGAGAGCAGAGGTTGGATACTGGGGTGCCGCAGGACCCTCAAAGTAAGAAGAGGTTACAGACTGCTGTGGAGAAGGAATGTTAGAGACAGCAGATTTTGGAAACTGGCGTGCAGAAAGATGTTACAGAGAGCAGAGTTTGGAAACTGTGTTTCAGAATGACTGTTGCAGAGAGCAGATCTTGGAGACTGGACTTCAAAGGACTGTCGCAGAGAGCAGAGGTTGGAGAATGGGGTGCAGAAGGACTGTTGCAGAGAGCAGAGGTTGAAGACTGAGGTGCAGAAGGACTGATACAAAGAGCAGAGTTTGGAGACTGCGGTGCAGAAGGACGGTTACAGAGAGCAGAGGTTGGAGACTGGGGTGCAGAAGGAGTGTTGAAGAGAGCAGAGTTTTGAGACTGGTGTGGAGAAGAATCATTGCAGAGAGAAGAATTTGAAGACTTGGGTGCAGAAGTTCTGCTACAGAGAGCAGTTGTTGGAGACTGGGTTGATGAAGGATCTTACAGAGAGCAGAGATTGGAGACTGAGGTGCAGGGGGACTGTTACCGAGAGCAGTGGTTGGAGACTGGGGTGCAGAAGGATCGTGCAGAGAGCCAAATTTTCAGACTGAGGTTCAGAAGGACTGTTACAGAGAGCATAGTTTGGAGACTGAGGTGTAGAAGGACTGCTACAGAGAGCAGAGTTTGGAGACTCATGTGCAGAAGGACTGTTACAGGAAGCAGAGTTTTGAAATTGGAGTGAAGAAGGACCGTTAAGGAGAGCAGAGTTTGGAGACTGCGGTATAGGACTGTTTCCAAGAGCAGAGGTTGGATACTGGGGTGCAGCAGGACCCTCAAAGTAAGAAGAGGTTACAGACTGCTGTGGAGAAGGAATGTTAGAGAGAGCAGATTTTGGAAACTGGCGTGCAGAAAGATGTTACAGAGAGCAGAGTTTGGAGACTGTGTTTCAGAATGACTGTTGCAGAGAGCAAATGTTGGAAACTGGAGTGCAAAGGACTGTCACAGAGAGCAGAGGTTGGCGAATGGGGTGCAGAAGGACTGTTGCAGAGAGCAGAGATTGGAGACTGAGGTGCAGGGGGACTGTTACCGAGAGCAGTGGTTGGAGACTGGGGTGCAGAAGGATCGTGCAGAGAGCCGAATTTTCAGATTGAGGTGCAGAAGGACTGTTACAGAGAGCAGAGTTTTGAGACTCAGGTTCAGAAGGACTGTCACAGGAAGCAGATTTTGGAAATTGGTGTGCAGAAGGACCGTTAAGGAGAGCAGAGTTTAAAGACTGCTGTATAGGACTGTTACCGAGAGCAGAGGTTGCAGACTGGTGTGCAGAATGACTCTTACATAGAGCACAGGTTGAAACTGAGGTGCAAAACGATACATCCAGAGAACAGAGGTTGGAGACTGGGGTTCATACAGACTGATACACAAATCAGAGTTTGGTGACTGGGGTGTAGAAGGACCGTTAAAAAGAGGAGAATTTGGAGACTCTGGTACAAAAAGACTGTTACAAAGAGCAGATTTCAGGGACTGGGGAGCAGAATGACTGTTGCAGAGGACAGAGGTTGGAGACTGGGGTGAAGAAGGAATGTTACAGTGAGCAGAGTTTTCAGACTGAGGTGCAGAAGGACTGTTGCAGAGAGCAGATGTTGGAGACTGTGGTGCAGAAAGATCGTCACAGAGAGCAGATTTTGGAGACTGGATTGCAGAAAGTCTGTTGCAGATAGCAGAGTTTGGAGACTGGGGTGCAGAAGGACTGTTGCAGAGAGCAGATGTTTTAGACTGGGGTGTAGAAGGACTGTTACAAAATTCAGAGGTTGGAGACTGAGGTGCAGAAGGACTGTTACAGAGAGCAGATTTTGGAGACTGGGTTGCTGAAGAACTGTTACAGAGAGCAGAGGTTGGAGACTGGTGTTCAGATGGATCTTACAGAGCGCAGAGATTGGAGACTGGGGGACAAACGGACTGTTGCAGAGAGTAGATGTAAGAGACGTGGGTGGAGAAGAAACGTTGCAGAGAAAAGAGCTTGGAGACTGAGGTGCTGAAGGCCTATCACGGAGAGCAGAGTTTGGAGTCTTGGTTTCAGAAGTCCTGTTACAGAGAGCGGAGTTTGGAGACTGTTGCACAATAAAACTTTACAGAGTGCAGAGTTTAAAGACTGGGTTGCAGAAGAACCAAACAGAGAGCACAGTTAGGAGACTGAGGTGCAGAATGACTGTTGCAGAGAGCAGATGTTTGAGACTGTGTACAGAAGGATTGTTGCAGATTGCAGAGGTTGGAGACTTTGGTGAGGAAGGATCTTTGATGAGAGCAGAGGTTGGAGAGCGGTGTGCAGAAGCACTGTTACAGAGATCAGAGTTTGGAGACTGGGTTTCAGAAGGATATTACAGAGAGCAGATGTTGCAGACAGGGGTTTAGAAGGATTGTTACAGAGAGCAGAGGTTGAAGACTTTGGTGCAGAAGGACTGTTGAAGAGAGCATAGTTTGGAGTCTGAGGTGTAGAAGGACTGCTACAAAGAGCAGAGTTTGGAGACTCATGTGCAGAAGGACTGTTACAGGAAGCAGAGTTTGGAAATTGGAGTGCAGAAGGACCATTAAGGAGAGCAGAGTTTGGAGACTGCGGTATAGGACTGTTTCCGAGAGCAGAGGTTGGATACTGGGGTGCAGCAGGACCCTCAAAGTAAGAAGAGGTTACAGACTGCTGTGGAGAAGGAATGTTAGAGAGAGCAGATTTTGGAAACTGGCGTGCAGAATGATGTTACAGAGAGCAGAGTTTGGAGACTGTGTTTCAGAATGACTGTTGCAGAGAGCAGATGTTGGAGACTGGAGTGAAAAGTACTGTCGCAGAGAGTAGAGGTTGGCAAATGGGGTGCAGAAGGAGTGTTGCAGAGAGCAGAGGTTGAAGACTGAGGTGCAGAAGGACTGTTATAAAAAGCAGAGTTTGGAGACTGCGGTGCAAAAGGACGGTTACAGAGAGTAGAGGTTGGAGACTGGGGTGCAGAAGGAGTGTTGAATAGAGCAGAGTTTTGAGACTGGTGTGGAGAAGAATCGTTGCAGAGAGAAGAATTTGAAGACTTGGGTGCAGAAGTTCTGCTACAGAGAGCAGTTGTTTGAGACTGGGCTGATGAAGGATCTTACAGAGAGCAGAGATTGGAGACTGAGGTGCAGGGGGACTGTTACTGAGAGCAGTGGTTGGAGACTGGGGTGCAGAAGGATCATGCAGAGAGCCAAATTTTCAGACTGAGGTTCAGAAGGACTGTTACAGAGAGTATAGTTTGGAGACTGAGGTGTAGAAGGACTGCTACAGAGAGCAGAGTTTGGAGACTCAGGTGCAGAAGGACTTTTGCAGAGAGCAGTTGTTGGAGACTGTGGTGCAGAAAGATCGTCACAGAGAGCAGGGTTTAAAGCCTGGGGTGCAGAAGGACTGTTGCAGATAACAGAGTTTGGAGACTGGGGTGCAGAAGGACTGTTGCAGAGAGCAGATGTTTTAGACTGGGGTGTAGAAGGACTGTTACAGAATTTAGAGGTTGGAGACTGAGGTGCAGAAGGACTGTTTCAGAGAGCAGATTTTGGAGACTGGGTTGCTGAAGGACTGTTACAGAGAGCAGAGGTTGGAGACTGGTGTTCAGATCGATCTTAAGGAGCGCAGAGTTTGGAGACTGGGGTGCAAACAGACTGTTGCAGAGAGTAGATGTAAGAGACTTGGGTGGAGAAGAATCGTTGCAGAGAGAAGAGTTTGGAGACTGAGGTGCAGAAGGCCTATCACAGAGAGCAGTGTTTGGAGTCTTGGTTTCAGAAGTCCTGTTATAGAGAGCAGAGTTTGGATATTGTTGTGCAGAAAAACTTTACAGAGTGCAGAGTTTAAAGACTGGGTTGCAGAAGGATCAAACAGAGAGCACAGTTGGGAGACTGAGGTGCCGAAGGATTGTAACAGAAAGCAGAGGTAGGAGACTTGGGTGCAGAAGGGTCGTTGCAGAGAGCAGAGATTTCAAACTGAGGTGCAGAATGACTGTGGCAGAGAGCAGATGTAGAAGACTGGGGTGCAGAAGGTCTGTTGCAGAGAGCAGATGTTGGTAACTAGGGTGCAGAAGGACTGTTGTATATAGCAGAAGTTGGAAAGCAGGGTGCAGAAGGACTGTTACAGAGAGCAGAGATTGGAGACAGGGGTGCAGAAGAACTGTTGCAGAGAAGATTATTGAGACTAGGGTGTAGAAGAGCTGTTCCAGAGAGCAGAGGTTGGAGACTGGGGTGCAGAAGGACTGTTGTAGAGATCAGAGGATGGAGACTGGGTTGGAGAAGGACTGTTGCAGAGAGCAGATGTTCGAGACTGGGGTGCAAAAGGAATGTTGCAGAGAGCAGTATTTGAAGACTGGGGTGTATATGGACTATTGCAGACAGCAGAGGTTGCAGAGTGAAGTGCAGAAGGACTGATACAGACAGCAGAGTTTCAAGAATGTTTTGCAGAAGGACTGATACAGAAAGCAGAGGTTGGAGAATGTGGTGCAGAAGGACCCTTAAAGAGAACAGAGGTTGGAGACTGCAGGACAGAAGGACTGTTACAGAGAGCAGAGGTTTTAGACTGGGGTTCAGAATAACTGTTGTAGAGATCAGAGTTTGGAGACTTTGGTGCAGAAAGACCATTGCAGAAAGCAGAGGTTGAAGACTGGGTTCCAGAAGGATCTTACAGAGAGCAGAGTTTGCACACTGAGGTGCAGAACGACTGTTGCAGAGAGCAGAGGTTGGAGATTGGGGCGCAGTAGGACTTTTGCAGAGAACAGAGGTTGGAGTTTTAGGTGCAGGAGGACTGTTTCAGAGAGCAGAGGTCGGAGACTGGGGTGCAGAATGACTGATACATAACACAGTGTTTGGAGACTCGGGTGCGTAAGGATCGTTACAGAGAGCAGAGGTTGGAGATTGCAGTACAGAAGGACTGTTACAGAGAGCAGAGGTTTGAGACAGGTGTGCAAAATTATCTTACAGAGAGCATAGGTTTTAGACTGGGGTGCAGAAGGACTGTTGCAGAGCAGATCATGGAGACAAGGGTGTAGAAGGACTGTTACAGAGAGCAGAGGTTGTAGACTGGAGTTCAGAAGGCCTCTTAATGAGAGCTAGATTGGAGACTGAGGTGCAGAAGGACAGTTGCAGAAAACAGAAGTTGGAGACTGGGGTGCATAAGGACCGTTGCTGAGAGAAGAGTCTGGAGACTGATGTGCAGAAGGACTTTTACAGAGAGCAAAGTTAGGAGACTGGGGTGCAAAATGAATGTTGAGGAGAGCAGAGGTTGGAGACTGGGGTTCAGGAGGACTGTTACAGAAAGCAGAGGTTAGAGACTGAGGTGCAGAAAGACTGTTAAAGAGAGCAGAGGTTGGAGAGTGGGTTCAGAATGACTTATTGAGAAAGCAGATGTTGGAGACTGGGGTGCAGAAGGACGGATAAAGAGAGCAGAGGTTGGAGACTCCGGTACAGAAGGACTGCTAAAGAGTGAAGAGGTTGGAGAATGGGGTGCAGAAGGACTGTTGCAGAGAACAGAGGTTGGAGACTGGGGTGCAGAAGCACCTTTGCAGAGAGCAGATGTTGGAGACTGAGGTGCAGAATTATTGTTACAGAGAGTAGAGTTTGAAGACTGGGGTGCAGAAAGACTGTTACAGTGAGCAGAGTTTGCAGACTGGGTATCAGAATGGGTTGGATACTGATGTACAGAAGGACTGTTACAGTGAAAAAAATTTGGAGACTGGGGTGCAGAAGGATTGTTGCAGAGAGCAGAGTTTTTAGACTGGGGTGCAGAAGGACTGATAAAGAAAGCAGAGATTGGAGACTGGGGTGCAGAAGGCCTGTTACTGAGAGCAGAGTTAGGAGACTGGGTTGCAGAAGGACTGTTACAGAGAGCAGAGTTTGGAGACTGGGTTGCAGAAGGATCTTGCAGAGATCAGAGGTTGGAGACTGAGGTGTATAAGCACTGTTGCAGAGAGTAGACTTTGGAGACCTAGGTGCAGAAGGACCGTTGCAGAGAGCAGAGCGTGGATACTGAGATGCAGAATGATTGATAAAAAGAGCAGTGGTTGGAGACTGGGGTGCAGAAGGACTGTTGCAGAGAGCAGAGGTTTTAGATTGGGGTGTAGAAGAACTGTTTCAGAGAGTAGAGGTTGGAGATTGGGGTTAAGAAAGACTGTAGCAGAGAGCAGAGCTTGGAGACTAAGGTGCAGAGGACAGTTACACAGAACACAGTTTGGAGACCCGGGTGCAGAAGGACTGATACAGAAAGCAGAGCTTGTAGACTCATGTGCAGAAGTACCCTTAGAGAGAGAAGTGGTTGGAGACTGCAGTACAGAAGGACTGTTAAAAAGAGCAGAGGTTGGAGACTGGGGTGGAGAAGAACTGTTGCAGAGAGCAGATGTTGGAGACTGGTGTGCAAAAGGACTGTTGCAGAGAGCAGAGGATGGAGACTGGGGTTCAAGAGGACTGTTTCAGAAAGCAGAGGTTGCAGACTGAGTTGCAGAAGGACTGATACAGAGGGCATAGTTTGGAGACTGTGGTTTAAAACCATTGATACAGAAAGCAGAGGTTGGATACTGGAGTACATAAGGACACTTACAAAAAAAAAAAGAGTTTGGAGGCTTCGGTACAGAAGGACTGTTACAGAGAGCATGGGTTCGAGACTGGGGTGCAGAAGGATCACTGGGGTGAGCAGAGTATGGAGACTGGGGTGTAGAAGGTCTGTTGCAGAGAGCAGAGGTTCAAGACTGGGGTGTAGTAGAACTGTTGCAGAGAGCAGACGTTGGAGACTGGGGTGAAGAAGGACTGTTGCATAAAGCAGAGGTTGGAGACTGCGTTACAGAAAAACTGTTACAGAGAGCAGAGGTTGGAGACAGGTGTGCAGAATTATCTTACAGAGAGCATAGGTTGGAGACTGGGGTTTCAGAAGGACTGTTGCATAGCAGATTATGGAGACTAAGGTGTAGATGGACTCTTTCCGAGAGCAGAGGTTGTAGACTGGGGTGCAGAACCATCATACAAAGAGCAGAGTTTGGAGACTGAGTTGCTGAAGCAATGTTGCACAGAGCAGAGATAGGAGACTTGGGTACAGAATGACTGATACACAGAGCAGAGTTGAGAGAATGGGGTGCAGAAGCATCATACAGCAAGCGAAGTATGGAAACTTGGTGCAGAAAGACTGTTGCAGAGAGCAGAGGTTGTAGACTGGGGTGCAGAAGGAATGTTAAAGAGAGCAGAGTTTGGAGACTTGGGTGCAGAAGGCCTGTCACAGAGAGCAGAGGTTGGAGACTGCAGTACAGAAGGACTGTTACAGAGAGCAGATGTTGTTGACTGTGGTGCAGAAAGACTGTTGCAGAGAACAGCAGTTGGAGACTGGGGTGCATAAAGACCGTTGCTGAGAGAAGAGTTTGGAGACTGATGTGCAGAAGGATTGTTACAGAGAGCATATGTTGGGACTGAGGTGCAGGAGAACTGTTACAGAGAGTAGAGTTTGGAGACTTGGGTGCAGAAGGACTGAAAGAGAGAGCAGAGTTTGGAGACTGGGGTACAGAAGGAATGTTGCAGAGTGTAGAGTTTTAAACTGGCGTGAGGAAAGACTGTTGCAGAGAGCAGAGGTTTGAGACGTTGTGCAGAAGGACTGTTACAAAGAGCAGAGGTTGAAGCCTGTGGTGCAGAAGGACTGATACAGAAAGCAGAGTTTGGAGACGGGGATGAAGAAAGACCATTACAGAAATCAGAATTTGGATACAGGTTTGCAGAAGTATCTTACAGAGAGCAGAAGTTTGAGACTGGGGTGTAGAAGGAGTGTTGCAGAGAGCAGAGGTTAGAGACTGGGGTGCAGAAGGACTGTTACAGAGAGCAGAGGTTAGAGACTGGGGTGAAGAAGGACTGTTGCAGAGAGCAGATGTTAAAGACTGTGGTGCAGAAGGACTGTTACAGAGAGCAGAGTTCAGAAACTGGGGTGAAGAAGGATCGTTGTAGAGAGCAGAGATTGAAAACTCGTGTGCAGAAGGACTGTTACAGAGAGCAGAGTTTGGAGACTGAGGTGCAGAAGGACTGTTACAGAGAGCAGATTTTGGAGACTGGGGTGCAGGACTGATACAGAAAGCAGAGTTTGGAGACGGGGATGAAGAAAGACCATTACAGAAATCAGAATTTGGATACAGGTTTGCAGAAGTATCTTACAGAGAGCAGAAGTTTGAGACTGGGGTGTAGAAGGAGTGTTGCAGAGAGCAGAGGTTAGAGAATGGGGTGCAGAAGGACTGTTACAGAGAGCAGAGTTCAGACACTGGGGTGAAGAAGGATCGTTGCAGAGAGCAGAGATTGAAAACTCGTGTGCAGAAGGACTGTTACAGAGAGCAGAGTTTGGAGACTGAGGTGCAGAAGGACTGTTACAGAGAGCAGATTTTGGAGACTGGGGTGCAGGACTGATACAGAAAGCAGATGTTGGAGACTGGGGTGCAGAATTATTGTTGCAGACAGAAGAGGTTGGAGACTTAGTTTCAGAAGGACTGTTGCAGAGAGCAGAATTTAGAGACTTAGGTGCAGATGGACTGTTACAGAGAGTAGAGGTTGGAGACTTGGATGTAGAAGGACTGTTGCAGAGAATAGAGTTTGAAGACTGGGGTGCAGAAGGATCATGGAAGAGAGAAGAATTTTCTGTTTAGGTGCAGAAGGACTAATGCAGAGAGCAGATGTTGGAGACTGGGGTGCAGAAGGACTGTTACAGAGAGGAGATGTTGGAGATTGTGGTGCATAAAGCCTGTTACAGAGAGCAGAGTTTGGAGAAGGGGTGCAGAAGGACTGTTACAAAGAGCAGATTTTGGAGATTGGTTTGCAAGAGTATCTTCCAGAGAGTAGAGGTTTGATACTGCGATGCATCAGGACTGTTACAGAGAGTAGAGTTTGGATACTGAGGTGCAGATGGACAATTGCATAGAGAAGAGGTTGAAGACTTAGGTGCAGAAGAACTGATACAGAAAGCAGAGTTGAGAGACTGGGGTGCAGAAGGACCATTACAAAGAGCAGAGTTTTGAAACTGCGGT
This sequence comes from Ictidomys tridecemlineatus, assembly GCF_052094955.1. Taxonomy (NCBI): domain Eukaryota; kingdom Metazoa; phylum Chordata; class Mammalia; order Rodentia; family Sciuridae; genus Ictidomys; species Ictidomys tridecemlineatus. The sequence goes on from NW_027523134.1 coordinate 210,155, forward strand.
GCAGAAGAACTGTTACAGAAAGCAGAGGTTGGAGACTGGGGTGCAGAATGACTGTTGTAGAGAGCAGACGTAGGAGACTGGGGTGCAGAAGGATGGTTGCAGAGAACAGAGGTTGGCGACTGAGGTGCACAAGGACTGGTTAAGATAGCAGAGGTTGGAGACTGAAGTGCAGAAGAACTGTTTTAGCGAGCAGATGTAGGAGAATGGGGTGCAGAATGATTGTTGCAGAGAGCAGAGTTTTGAGACTGGGGTGCACGACTGGTTAGAAAGCAGAGGTTGGAAACTGGGGTGTCGAAGTACCATTACAGAGAGCTGAGATTAGAGACTGGGGTGCAAAAAGACTTTTACAAAGAGCAGAGATTGGAGACTGGGGAGCGGAAGAACTGTTACTGAGAGTAGAATTTGTACACTGGGGAAAAGAAGCATATTACATCAGTTACCCTTCCGTAACTGATGTGATACAGCAATCTGTATACGGGGTAAAGTTGGGAGTTCATTACACACTTGAATGAAAATGTGAAAGATGATGTATTAAGAATTGTGTAATGTTTTGAACGACCAACAATAAAAAAAAAAGAAAGAAACATATTACAGCGAGCAGAGTTTGGAGAGTGGGGTGAAGAAGGACCTTTGCAGAGAGCAGAATTTGGAGACTGGGGTGCAGAAGGGTTGTTACAGAGGACCGAGTTGGGATATTGAGGTGCAGAAGGACTGTTGCATAGAGCAGAAGTTTGAGATTTGGGTGCAGAAGGACTATTACAGAGAGCAGAATATGGAGACTGAGGTGCAGAAGGACTGTTACAGAGAGCAAAGGATTGAGACAGGGGTGCAGAAGGAATGATACAGAAAGCAGAGTTTGGAGACTGGGGTACAGGAGGACCATTACAGAGAGAAGAGACTGGAGTCTGTAGTACAGAAAAACTGTTACATAGATCAGAGGTTGGAGACTGGGGTGCAGAAGGACTGTTGCAGAGATTAGATGATGAAGATGGGGTTCAGTAGAACTGTAGCAGAGAGCAGACTTTGGAGACTGTGGTGAAGAAGGACTGATACAGAAAGCAGTGTTTGGAGACTGGCGTGCAGAAGGACCGTTACAGGGAGCAGAGTTTGGAGACTGTGGTACAGAAGGACTGTTACAGAGTTCAGAGACGGGGTTACAGAATGATCTTACAGAAATCAGAGGTTGGAGACTCGGGTGCAGAAAGACTTTTTCAGAGAGCAGACGTTGGGGACTTGGGTACAGAAGAATCCTTCCATAAAGAAGAGGTTGGCAACTGGGGTGTAGAAGGACTGTTGCAGAGAGCAGAGGTTGGAGACAGAGGTGCAGAAGGGCTGCTACATGGAACAGAGTTTAGAGACTGGGATGCAGAAAGACTGTTGCAGTAAGCAGAGGTCGGAGACTGGGTTAAAGAAGAATGTTACAGAGAACAGAGTTTGTAAACTGGGGTGCGCAAAGACCGATACAGAGAGCAGAGATTGGAGATTGCTTTACAGAAGGACTGTTACACAGAGCAGGTATTGGAGACTGTGGTGCAGAAGGACTGTTGCAGAGCAAATGTTGGATACTGGGGTGCAGAAGGACTGTTGCAGAGAGCAGAGGTTGGAGACTGTGGTGCAGAAAGACTGATACAGAAAGCAGATATTGGAGACCGGGGTGCAGAAGGACCATTACAGAGAGCAGAGGTTAGAGACTGCGGGTGCAGAAAGACTGTTACAGATCATAGAGGTTAGAGACTGCTGTACAGAAGAACTGTTAATGAGAGCAGAGATTTTAGACAGGTGTACAGAAGGATCTTACAGAGAGCAGAGGTTGGAGACTGGGGTGCAATAGGACTGATGCAGAGAGCAGATTTTGGAGAATGGGGTGCAGAAGGATTGTTGCAGAGAGAAGAGGTTGGATACTGACGTGCAGAAGGCCTGTTACCACGAGCAGAGCTTGGAGACTGGGGAGCAGATGACATGTAACACACAGCAGAGATTGGAGACTGAGTGGCATAAGGATCTTACAGAGAGCAGAGGTTGGTGACTGAAGTGCTGAAAGACTGTCAGAGAGAGCAGAGGTTGGAAACTGGGGTCCAGAAGGATCCTTTCACAGAGCAGAGTTTTCAGAATGAGGTTTAGAATAACTGTTTCAGAGAGCAGATATAGGGGACTGGGGTGCAGAAGAACTGTTGCAGAGAGCAGAGGTTGGAGACTTGGGTGTAGAAGGATCATTGCAGAGAACATAGGGTGCAGACTAGGGTGCTGAAGGAGTTTTACAGAGCAGAATTTTGAGTCTGGGGTGCAGAACGACTGTTATAGAAAGCAGAGTTTGGAGACTGATTTTTAGAAGGATCTTACAGAGAGTTGACGTTGGCGACTGAGATGCAGAAGGACTGTTACAGAGAGTAGATGTTGAAGACTGAGGTGCAGAAAGACCTTTGCAAAGAGAAGAGGTTGGATACTGAGGTGCAGAAAGACTGTTGCTGAGTGCAGAGGTTATAGACTTGCGTGTAGGACTGTTGCAGAGAGCAGAGGTTCAAGTTTGGGGTTCCAAAAGACTGTTGCAGCTGGCAGACGTTAGAGACTGAAATGCAGAAGAACAGTTACAGAGCACAGGTTGAAGACTGAGTGCAAAAGGATTGATAGAGAAAGCAGAGGTTGGAGAGTAGGGTGCAGAAGGACTGTTACATAGAGAATAGTTTGGAAACTGCAGTACAAAAGTACTGTTTCATTGTCTGATTTTGCTGTCTCATGTCTTCCTTGAGACTCCAGATCATCTGAAGCATATATATCCTGTACTCTTTATCTGACATTCCATCTGTTGCAGCTATTACCTCTTCTAAATTTGAGTTGACCTGCATTGCTTGTGGTCCTTTCTTTCCTTGTCTTTTCATATTGCTCACGTTTCTTTCTTCTTGGTGCAACTGTTGTGTTTTTGAAATTTACCCTCTATTTATTTATATTGCTCTTATATAGTTGGGAAATCTCCCTTGTAGGGCGGGTACTGGCTGTGCTCCTCCTCTAATTAGGGTGGTCTGTCTACCACGCTGATTGGTCAAAGGTCTGCCCCCCCTGCGGGCACAGGTGGCTGTTCTGCTCTGACCCCACTCCAATTGTGGTAGCGTAACTACCATGCCCTGGGGTCATTGGTCTTGATCTGGATGTGGGTGGTGGCTCTGCTGGGTCCCCACTCCAATTGGTGTGACGTGTCTACCACGCTGGCAGGCCTCTAGGCTGGTTTGTCGCAGTTCTGCACAGCCCCCACTCTCAATGGGGGTACCTGACTACCTCTCCAACGGGTTGCTGAGCTCCCTCTGGACCCGGGCGGCGAGCCTGCTCCACCCCCCTCCAACCAGTGTGACGTGACTGCCTCGGTGTTATGTGTCCACCACGTTGACAAGCTACCTGGCCTGTCTTGCCAGTGGGCCACTGGTCTGCCTGCCCTGCTTGCTCAGATGGCAGCTCTGCACAGCCCCTACTCCAAATGAGGTTACATGGCTACCGCGCCGCAGGTCGCTGGTCCTATAATCAGACAATGAAAGATCACATTGACAAACAAATCCAGGAAGTAAAAGATCAATTTCACAGGGAGATAGAGGTAATAAAAAACAAACAAATAGAAATCCTAGAAATGCTGGAAACAATAAACCAACTTAAAAACTCAATTGAGAATACTACCAGCAGAGTAGATCACTTAGAAGAGAGAACATCAGACAACGATGACAAAGTATTTCAACTGGAAAAGAACATAGACAGCTCAGCAAGTCTGCTAAGAAACCATGAGCAGAACATCCAAGAATTATGGGACAATATCAAAAGACCAAATTTAAGAGTCATTGGGATACAGGAAAGCACAGAGCTCCTAACCAAAGGAATAAACAGACTATTCAGTGATATTATTCGAGAAAACTTTCCAGACTTGAAGAATGAGACAGAATCACAAATCCTAGAAGCCTACAGGATGCCGAATGTGCAAAATTATAAAAGATCCACACCTAGACACATTATAATGAAGATGTCCAACTTACAGAATAAGCTGAGAATTTTAAAAGCTCAAGGAAAGAAAGCAGATTACATTTAGGGGAAAACCAATCAGGATAACACCTGATCTCTCAACACAGACTCTGAAAGCTAGAAGATCCTGGAATAACATATTTAAAACACTGAAAGAAAATGGGTTCCAACCAAGAATCGTGTATCCGGCGAAATTAAGCTTCAGGATAGAAGATGAAATTAAAACCTTCCACGATAAACAAAAGTTAAAAGAATTCGCAGCTAGAAAATCATCTCTTCAAAAAATCCTTGGCAAAACATTACAGGAAGAGGAAATGGAAAATAACATTGAAAACCAACAATGGGAGGTAGGACAGTAAAGGGGGGAAAGTAGTCAAAGAGGATAACAAATCAGGTTTAGTAACATCAATAAACAAATATGGCTAGAAGAACAAATCATATCTCAATAATAACCCTAAATGTTAATGGCTTAAACTCACCAATTAAGAGACACAAGCTAGTAGAATAGATCACGAAACAAGACCCAACAATATGCTGCCTACAGGAGACACAACTGATAGAAAAATATATTCATAGACTGAAGGTTAAAGGTTGGGCAAAATCATACCACTCATATGGAATGCGGAAACAAGCAGGAGTGTCTATACTCTTATCTAATAAAATAGATTTCAATCCAAAGTTAATCAAAAGGGATGAAGAAGGAAACTTCATACTGCTCAAGAGAACCATACACCAACAAGACATAACAATCATAAATATATATGCCCCAAATAATGGTGCAGCTGTGTTCATCAAGCAAACTCTTCTCAAGTTCAAGAGTCTAATATATCACCATACAATAATCATGGGAGACTTCAATACACCTCTCTCTCCTCTGGACAGATCTTACAAACAAAAGTTAAATAAGGAAACTATAGAACTCAATAACACAATTAACAACCTAGACTTAATTGACATATATAGACTATACCACCCAAAATCAAGTAGTTATACTTTTTTCTCAGCAGCACATGGAACCTTCTCAAAAACAGACCATATATTATGTCACAGGGCAACTCTTAGACAATATAAAGTGGTAGAGATAATACTATGCATCTTATCTGATCATAATGGAATAAAACTAAAAATCAATGATAAAAGAAGGAAGGAAAAATCAAGCATCACTTGGAAAATGAACAATAGGTTGCTGAATGATCAATGGGTATTAGAAGACATCAAGGAGGAAATTAAAAACTTCCTAGAGTTAAATGAAAACACAGACCCAACATATCGGAATCTATGGGACACATTGAAAGCAGATCTAAGAGAAAAATTCATTGCTTGGAGTTCATTTCTCAAAAAAAAGAAAGAAAACAACAAATAAATGATCTCATACTTCATCTCAAAATCCTAGAAAAAGAAGAGCAAAACAACAGCAAAAGAAGTAGAAGGCAAGAAATAATTAAAATTAGAGCTGAAATAAATGAAATTGAAACAAAAGAAACAATTGAAAAAATTGACAAGACTAAAAGTTGGTTCTTTGAAAAAATAAATAAAATTGACAGACCCTTAGCCATGCTAACAGAGAGAAGAAGAGAGAGAACTCAAATTACTAACATACAGGATGAAAAAGGTCATATCACAACAGACACTTCAGAAATACAGAAGATAATCAGAAATTATTTTGAATCCTTATACTCCAATAAAATAGAAGATAGTTAAGGCATAGATAAATTCCTTAAGTCTTATGATCTGCCCAGATTGAGTCAGGAGGATATAGACAACCTAAACAGACCAATAACAATAGAGGAAATAAAAGAAACCATCAAAAGATTACCAACTAAGAAAAGCCCAGGACCGGATGGGTATACAGCAGAGTTTTACAAAACCTTTAAAAAGGAAATAACACCAATGCTTTTGGGAGGGAGAACTTTCAAATTCATTCTACGAGGCCAACATCACCCTGATTCCGAAACCAGACAAAGACACTTCAAAGAAAGAAAACTACAGACCAATATCTCTAATGAACATTGACGCAAAAATCGTAAATAAAATTCTGGCGAATCGGATTCAAATACATATCAAAAAAATTATACACCATGATCAAGTAGGATTCATCCCTGGGATGCAAGGCTGGTTCAATATATGGAAATCAATAAATGTTATTCACCACATCAATAGACTTAAGAACCATATGATAATCTCGATAGATGCAGAAAAGCATTCGACAAAGTACAGCATCCCTGTATGTTCAAAACTCTAGAAAAATTAGTGATAACTGAAACATACCTCAACATTGTAAAAGCAATCTACGATAAGCCACAGGCCAGCATCATTCTGAATGGAGAAAAATTGAAGGCATTCCCTCTAAGATCTGGTACAAGACAGGGATGCCCTCTCTCACCACTTCTGTTCAACATAGTCCTCGAAACACTGGCCAGAGCAATTAGACAGACGAAAGAAATTAAAGGCATAAAAATAGGAAAAGAAGAACTTAAATTATCACTATTTTCAGATGATATGATTCTATACCTAGCAGACCAAAAAGGGTCTACAAAGAAGCTATTTCAGCTAATAAATGAATTCAGCAAAGTGGCAGGATATAAGATCAACACGCATAAATCAAAGGCATTTCTGTATATCAGCGACAAATCCTCCGAAACGAAAATGAAGACAACTACTCCATTCTCAATATTCCCCCCAAAAATAAAATACTTGGGAATCAACCTAACAAAAGAGGTGAAAGATTTATATAATGAAAATTACAGAACCCTAAAGAAAGATATAGAAGAAGACCTTAGAAGATGGAAAAATATACCCTGTTCATGGATAGGCAGAACTAACATCATCAAAATGGCGATATTACAAAAAGTTCTCTATAAGTTAAATGCAATGCCAATCAAAATCCCAACGGCATTTCTTGTAGAAATAGATAAAAAAAAAATCATGAAATTCATATGGAATAATAAAAGACCCAGAAAAGCAAAAACAATGCTAAGCAGGAAGTGTAAATCAGGCGGTATAGCAATACCAGACTTCAAACTGTACTACAGAGCAATAGTAACAAAAAAAGCATTGTACTGGTACCAAAACAGGTGGGTGGACCAATGGTACAGAATAGAGGATACAGTAACCAATCCACAAAACTACAACTATCTTATATTTGATAAAGGGGCTAAAAGCATGCAATGGAGGAAGGATAGCATCTTCAACAAATGATGCTGGGAAAACTGGAAATCCATTTGCATCAAAATGAATCTGAATCCCTATCTCTCGCAATGCACAATAGTTAACTCAAAATGGGTCAAGGAGCTTGATATTAAATCAGAGACACGGCATCTGATAGAAGAAAAAGTTGGTTATGATCTACATACTGTGGGATCGGGCCCCAAATTCCTAAATAAAACACCCATAGCGCAAGAGTTAACAACTAGAATCAACAAATGGGACTTACTCAAACTAAAAAGTTTTTTCTCAGCAAAAAAAAACAATAAGAGAGATAAACAGGAAGCCTACATCCTGGGAACAAATCTTTAATCCACACACTTCAGATAGAGCCCTAATAACCAGAATATACAAAGAACTCAAAAATTAGACTTCTCAGAGGAGGACATACAATCAATCAATAAGTACATGAAAAAATGCTCACTATCGCTAGCAGTCAGAGAAATGCAAATCAAAAATACCCTAAGATACCATGTCACTCCAGTAAGATTGGCAGCCATTAGGAAGTCAAAAAACAATAAGTGCTGGAGAGGATGCGGGGAAATGGCACTCTTGTTCATTGCTGGTGGGACTGCAAATTGGTGCAGCCAATTTGGAAAGCAGTATGAAGATTTCTTGGAAAGCTGGGAATGGAACCACCATTTGACCCAGGTATTCCCCTTCTCGGTCTATTCCCTAAAGACCTAATAAGGGCATGCTACAGGGACACTGCTACATCGATGTTCATAGCAGCACAATTCACTATAGCAAGATTATGGAATCAGCCTAGATGCCCTTCAATAGATGAATGGATAAAAAATGTGGCATTTATACAAAATAGAGTATTACTCTGCATTAAAAAATGACAAAATCATAGAATTTGGAGGGAAATGGATGGCATTAGAGCAGATTATGCTAAGTGAAGCTAGTCAATCTTTAAAAAACAAATATCAAATGACCCCTTTGATATAAGGGGAGTAAATAAGGACAGCGTAGGGACGAAGAGCTTGAGAAGAAGATTTACATTAAACAGGGATGAGAGGTGGGAGGGAAAGGGAGTGAGAAGGGAAATCGTATGGAAATGGAAGGCGATCCTCAAGGTTATACAAAATGATATATAAGAGGAAAGGAGGGGGTAAGACAAGATAATATAAAAGGAAGAAATGATTTACAGTAGAAGGGGTAGAGAGAGAAAAGGGGAGGGGAGGGGATGGGAGGGGGGATAGTAGAGAACAGGCCAGACAGCAGAATACATCAGACACTAGAAAGGCAATATGTCAATCAATGGACGGGTAACTGATGTGATACAGCAAACTGTATAAGAGGTAAAGTTGGGAGTTCATAACCCGCTTGAATCAAACTGTGAAATATGATGTATTAAGAACTGTGTAATATTTTGAATGACCAACAATTAAAAAAAAAAAGTACTGTTACAGAGAGCATAAGTTCGAGGCTGGGGTGGAGAAGGACTGTTGTAGAGAGTAGATGTTGGAGACTGGGGTAGAGAAGGACTGTTGCAGAGAGCAGAGGATAGAGATTGGGTGCAGTAGGACAATTGCAGAGTGAAGAGGTTGCAGACTGTGGTGGAGAAGGACTGTTACAGAGCAGAGTTTGGAGATTGTGGTGCAGAAGGCCTGTTACAGACAGCACAGTTTGGAGACTGAGGTGCAGAATAAGTGTTGTAGAGAACAGAGGTTGAAGACTGGGGTGCAGAAGGATCGTTGCAGAAACCAGAGTTTGGAGACTGGGGTGCAGAAGGACTGATACAGAAAGCAGAGTTCGGAGACTGGGGTGTAGAAGGCCTGTTACAGACAGCAGAGTTTGGAGACTGGGGTGCAGAAAGATTGGTACAGAGAGCAGAGTTTGAATACTGGGTTGCAGAGAGATATTAAGGAGAGCAAAATATGGAGACTGAGGTGCAGAAGCACTGTTACAGAGAGAAGAGGTTGAAGACCGAGCTGCAGAAGGACCGTTGCAGAGAGCAGACATTGGAGACCGAGGTGCAGAAGGATTGTTACAGAGAGCAGAGGTTGGAGCCTGGGGTGCAGAAGGAATGATACAGAAAGCAGAGGTTAGAGAGTCTGGTGCCTAAGAACCCTTACAGAGAGCAGAGGTTAGAGACTGAGGTGCAGAAAGACTGTTGCAGAGAGCAGAGTTTGCAGACTGAGTTGCAGAAGGACTGTTACAGCGGGCAGATTTTCGAGGCTGTGGTAGAAAACGACTGATACAGAAAACAGAGGTTGGATACTGGGGTGCATAAGGACCCTTACAGAGAGCAGAGGTTGGATACTGGGGTGCAGAAGGACTGTTGAAGAGAAGAGAGGTTGGAGACTGGAGTTCAGAAGGATTGTTGCGGCGAGCAAATTATCGAGACTGGTGGGTAGAAGGACTGTTGCAGAGAGCAGAAGTTGTAGACTGGGGTGTAGAAGGACTGTTGCAGAGAGCAGATGTTGGACACTTGGGTGCTGAAGGGCTGTTGCAGAGACCAGAGGTTGGAGACTGGGGTGCAGAAGGACTGTTACAGAGACCAGACTTTGGAGACTGGAGTGCAGAAGGATTGTTGCAGAGAGCAGATTTTGGAGACTGGGGTGCAGAAGGATCGTTATAGAGAGCAGAGATTGGAGACTGTGGTGCAGAAGGACTTTTACAGAAAGCACGGGTTGAAGACTGGGGTGCAGTAGGACTTTTACAGAGAGCACAGGTTGGAGACTCATGTGCAGAAAATCTATTGCACAGAGCAAATTTTGGAGACTGGGTTTCAGAGGGAGTGTTGCAGAGAGCAAAGATTGCAGATTGAAATGCAGAAGGACCCTTACAGAGAGCAGAGTTTCCAGACTGCTTTACAGAAGTACTTTTACAGATAGCAGAGGTTGGAGCAGGTGTGCAGAAGGATCTTACAGACAGCATAGGTTTGAGACTGGGGTGCAGGAGGACTGGTGCAGAGAGCAGAGGTCAGAGACTGGGGAGCAGAAGGATAGTTGAAGAGAGAAGAGTTTGGAAATTGGGGTCAAATGGCCTATTATAGACAGCATAGGTTGGAGATTGGGGTGCAGAAGGCCTGTTACAGAGAGCAGGGCTTGGAGACTGGAGTGCAGAAGGATAGTTACAGAGAGCAGAGTTTAAAGAGTGGGTTGCAAAAGGATCTTACAGAGACAAAAGTTTGGAGACTGAGTTACATAAGGACTGTTACACAGGGAAGAGGTTTGAGACTGAGATGCAGCAGGATCGTTTCAGAGAGAAGAGTTTTCAGACTGAGGTGCAGAAGGACTGTTACTGAGAGCAGAGTTTGGAGACTAGAGTGAAGAAGGACTGCTGAGTAAAGTAGAGGTTGGAGACTAAGGTGCAGAAGGACTGTTACAGAGAGCAGAGGTTGGAGACTGGTGTGCAGAGGGACTAATACAGAAAGCAGACGTTGGTGACTGTGGTGCAAAAGGACTGTTGCAGAGAGCAGAGGTTAGAGACTGGGGTGCAGAAGAACTATTTCACAGAGCAGAGGTTACAGACTGAGGTGCAGAAGGACTGTTACAGAGAGCAGAGTTTGGAGAATGTGGTGCAGAAGGACTGTTACAGAGAGCAGAGTTTGGAGAATGTGGTGCAAAAGGACTGATACAGAAAGCAGTGGTTGGAGACTGGGGTGCAGAAGGACCCTTACAGAGAACAGAGGTTGGAGACTGCGGTACAGAAGGACTGTTACAGAGAGCAGAGGTTGGAGACTGGGGTGCAGAATAACTGTTGTAGAGAACAGATTTTAGAGGCTGTGGTGCAGAAGGAGCATTGCAGAAAGCAAAGGTTGGAGACTGGGTTTCCGAAGGATCTTACAGAGAGCAGAGTTTGGACACTGAGGTGCAGAAGGGCTGTTGCAGAGAGCAGAGTTTGGAGATTAGGGCACAGAAGGACTGTTGCACAGAGCAGAAATTGTAGTCTGAGTTGCAGAAGGACTGTTACAGAAAGCAGAGTTTAGAGACAAGGGTGCAGAAGGACTGATACAGAAAGCAGAGTTTGGAGACTGGGGTCCAAAAAAACCATTACAGAGAGAGGAATTTGGAGACTGTAGTACAGAAGGACTGTAACAGAGAGCAGAGGTTGGAGACTGGGGTGTCGAAGGACTGTTGCAGAGAGTAGACGTTGGAGACTGAGGTGCAGAAGGACTTTTACAGAGAGCAGAGGTTGGAGACATGAGTGCTGAAGGACTGATAGAGAAAGCAGAGGTTGGAGAGTGGGTGCAAAAGGACCGTAATAGAGAAAAGAGTTTGGAAACTGCAGTACAGAAGGACTGTTACAGAGAGCAGATGATGGAGACTGGGGTGGAAAAGGACTGTTTTAGAGAGCAGATGTTGGAGACTGGGGTTCAGAAGGACTGTTGCAGAGAGCAGAGGATTAAGACTGGAGTGCAGAATTACTGTTGCAGATAGCAGAAGTTGAAGACTGAGGTGCAGAAGAACTGTTACAGAGAGCAGAGTTTGGAGATTGTGGTGCAGAAAGACTGATACAGTAAGCAGAGGTTAAAGACTGGGTTGCAGAAGGACCCTTACAGAGCACAGAGGTTAGACACTTCGTTACAGAGAACTGTTGTAGAGAACAAGGTTAAAGATTGGGGTGCAGAGGGACCATTGCAGAGGGCAGACGTTGGAGATTGGGGTGCAGAAGGAATGTTACAGAGAGCAGAGTTTGGAAACTGGGGTGTAGAAAAATATTACAGAGAGAAAAGTTTGAAGCCTGGGGTGCAGAATAATAGATACAGAAAGCAGAGTTTGGAGACTGGGGTGCAGAAGGACGGTTACAGAAAATAGAGGTTGGAGACTGTGGTACAGACGTACTGTTGCAGAGAGCAGAGGTTGAAGACTGGAATGCAATAGGACTGATGCAGAGAGCAGAGGTTGGAGAATGGGGTGCAGAAAGATGGTTGTAGAGAGAAGAGGTTGGAGACTGAGGTGCAGATAACCTGTTACACAGAGAAGAGCTTGGAGACTGGGGAGCAGAAGGCTTGTAACATAGAGCAGCGATTGGAGACTGGGTGGCATAAGGATCTAAAAGAGAGCAGAGTTTGATGACTGAGGTGCTGAAGGACTGTCAGAGAGAGCAAAGGTTGTAGACTTTGCTCCACAAGGATCGTTTTAGAGAGCTGAGTTTTCAGAATGAGGTTTAGAAAAACTTTTGCAGAGAGCAGATGTTGGAGACTGGGGTGCAGAAGAACTGTTTCAGAGAGCAGAGTTTGGAGACTTGGGTGTAAAAGGATCGTTGCAGAGAGCAGAGCGTGGAGACTGGGTGCCGAAGGACTGTTACAGAGAGCAGATTTTGGAGACTGGGGTGCAGAAGGACTGTTACAGAGAGCAGATGTTTAAGACTGAGGTGCAGAAAGACCTTTGCAAAGAGAAGAGGTTGGACACTGACGTGCAGAAGGACTGATGCAGAGTGTAGTGGTTAATGACTTGGGTGTAGAAGGACTTTTGCAGAGACCAGAAGTTGGAGATTGGGGTGCCGAAAGACTGTTACAGAGAGCAGAGGTTTGAGACTTGAGTGCAGAAAGACAGATAGAGAAAGCAGAGGTTGGAGAGTGGGGTGCAGAAGGACCGTTACAGAGAGAAGAGTTTGGAAACTGCAGTACAGAAGGACTGTTACAGAGAGTAGAGGTTGAAGACTGGGTTGCAGAAGTCCTGTTACAGAGAGGAGAGTATGGAGAATGAGGTGCAGAAGGACTGTTAAAGAGAGCACAATTAGGAGACTGGCATACAGAAGGGTGGTTTAAGGGAGCAGAGTTTTCAGACTGAGGTTCAGAAGGACTGTTGCAGAGAGCAGGTATTCGAGACTGGGGTGTAGAAGGACTGTTGCAGAGAGGAGAGTTTGGAGACTTGGGTGCAGAAGGACTGTTATAGAGAGCAGAGTTTGGAGACTGGGTTGCTGAAGGATCTTACAGAGAGCAGAGGTTGGAGACTGAGGTGCAGGTGGACCTTTACAGAGAGCAGTGGTTTGAGACTGGGGTGCAGAAGGATCGTGCAGAGAGCAGCGGTTTCAGACTGAGGTCAAGAAGGACAGTTACAAGGAGCAGACGTTGGAAACTGAGGTGTAGAAGGACTGTTACACGTAGGAAATTTTGGAGACTCAGGTTCAGAAAAACTGTTACAGGAAGCAGAGTTTGGAAATTGGGGTGCAGAAAGACTGTTACAGAGAGCAGAGTTTGGAGACTTCAGTATAGGACTGTTACTGAGAGCAGAGGTTGGAGACTGGGGTGCAGAAGGATTCTTACATTGAGCACAGGTTGGAGACTGAGGTGCACACTGTTAGATACAGAGAACAGAGGTTAGAGACTGGGGTTAAGACAGATTGATACAGAAAGCAGAGGTTGGAGACTGGGGTATAGAAGGACCCTTACAAAGAGCACAGGTTAACAACTGCGGTACAGAAGGACTGTTAGAGAGAGCAGTTCTTGGAGTCTGGCGAGCAGAAGTACTGTTTCAGAGGACAGAGGTTGGAGACTGGGGTGAAGAAATAATGTTACAAAGAGCAAAGTCTGGAAACTGGAGTGCAGAAGGATATTACAGAGAGCAGAGGTTGGAGACTGTGGTTCAGAAGGACTGTTGCAGAGAGTAGACGTTGGAGACAGGGGTCCAGAAGGATCGTTGCAGAGAGCAGAGCTTGGAGCCTGGGGTGGAGAAGTACTGTTGCAGATAGCAGACATTGGAGACTGGAATAAATAAGGACTGTTACAGAGAGCAGAGTTGATGACTGGGGTGAAGAAGGACATTTACAGAGAGAAGAGGTTGGAGATGGGGGTTCAGATGGATCTTACAGAGAACAGAGTTTGAAGACTAGGGTGCAAAGGACTGTTGCAGAGAGCAGATGTTGAAGAGTGGGGTGGAGAAGAATCGTTGAAGAGAGAAGTGGTTGGAGACTGGAGTGCAGAAGTCCTGTTACAGAGAGCAGAGTTTAAAGACTGTTGTACAGAACGACTTTTACAGAGTGCAGAGTTTAAAGACTGGGTTCCAGAAGGGTCTTACAGAGTGCAGAGTTTGGAGACTGAGGTGTAGAAGGACTATTACAGAGAGCAGATGTAGGAGACTGGGGTGCAGAAGGGTCGTTGCAGAGAGCAAAGTTTTCAGACTGAGGTGCAGAAGTGCTGCAGAGAGCAGATGTTGGAGACTGGTCTGCAGAAGGACTGTTACAGAGTGCAGATGTTGGTAACTAGGGTGCAGAAAGATATTACAGATAGCAGAGGATGGAGACTGGGGTGCAGAGGACTGTTGCAGAGAGCAGAGTTTGGAGACTGAGGTGTGAAAAGCCTGTAACAGAGAGCAGATTTTGGAGACTAAGATGCAGAAGGACTTTTACAGAGAGAAGAGGTTGGATACAGGGGTGCAGAAGGATCATATAGAGAACAGAATTTGGAGACTGAGGTGCAGAAGCACTGTTGCAGAGATCAGAGGATAAAGACTGGGGTGCACTAGGATCATTGCAGAGAGAAAGGTTGGAGCCTGGGGTGCAGAAGGATCGTTGCAGAGAGCAGATTTTGAAGACTGGGGTGCCGAGGCCTGCTACAGAGAGTAGAGTTTGGAGACTGGCCTGCAGAAGACCTGTTACAGAGAAGAGGGGTGGGAGACTGAGATGCAGATGTCCCGTTACTTAGAGTAGAGGATGGACACTGGGGTGCTGAATGATCGTGTAGAGAGCAGATGTTTCAGGCTGAGGTGCAGAAGGACTGTTGTAGAGATTAGATGTTGAAGACTGGGGTGCAGTAGGATCATTACAGAGAGCAGAGTTTGGAGACTGGGGTGCAGAAGGATTTTTGCAGAGAGCAGATTTTGGAGACTGGCGTGCAGAAGTCCTGTTACAGAGAGGAGAGTTTGGAGACTGGGGTGCAGAAGGACTGTTAGAGAGATCAATGTTTGGAGATTGGGTTGCTGAAGGATCTTACAGAGAGCGGAGGTTGGAGACTGAGGTGTAGAAAAACTGTTACAAAGAGGACAGTTTGGAGAATAATGTGCGGAAGGACTGTTGCAGGAAGCAGAGAAATTGGGGTGCAGAAGGACCGTTACAAAGAACAGAGGTTGGAGACTGTGGTATAGGATTGTTACAGAGAGCAGAGGTTGAAGACTGAGGTGCAGAAGGTCTCTTACATAGAACAGAGTATGGAGACTGAGGTGCAGAAGGATACATACAGAGAACAGAGGTTGGAGACTGGGGTTCAGACAGACTGTTACAGAAAGCATAGGTTGGAGACTGGGATTTAGAAGCACCATTACAAAGAGCAGAGGTTGGAGACTGCGGTACAGAAGGACTGTTACAGAGAGCAGATTTCGGAGTCTTGGGAGAAGAGGAATGTTGCTGAGGACAGAGGTTGTAGACTGTGGTGGAGAAGAAATGTTACAGAGAGCAGAGTTTGAAACTGGAGTGCAGAAGGAAGTTACAGAGAGCAGTGGTTGGAGACTGTCGTGCAGAAGGACTGTTACAGAGTGCAGACGTTGGAGACTGGCGTCCAGAAGGATCCTTGCAGAGAGCTGAGTTTTGAGACTGGGGTTCAGAAGAACTGTTGCAGAGAGCAGATTTTGGTTGGGGGTGCAGAAAGACTGTTGCCGAGAGCAGATTTTAGAAACTGGGGTGCCGAAGGACTGTTACACAGAGCAGAGGTTGGATAGTGAGTTGCAGTAGGACTGTTTCAGAGAGCAGAAGTTGGATACGCAGGGCAGAAGTACCCTTACAGAGAGCAGAGGTTGGAGACTGGGGTTCAGATGGATTTAACAGAGAGCAGAGTTTGGAGACTGGGTTTCTAAAGGACTGTTACAGAGTGCAGAGTTAAAAGACTGAGTTGCAGAAGTATCTTACAGAGAGCAGAGTTGAGAGACTGAGGTGCAGAAGGACAGTTATAGAGAGCAGAGGTAGGAGACTGGGGTGCAGAAGGGTCGTTGTAGAGAGCAGAGTTTTCAGTCTGAGGTGCAGAAGAACTGCTGCAGAGAGCAGATGTTGGAGACTGTGGTGCAGAAGGC
The DNA here is from genome assembly GCF_052094955.1 of Ictidomys tridecemlineatus. NCBI lineage: Eukaryota > Metazoa > Chordata > Mammalia > Rodentia > Sciuridae > Ictidomys > Ictidomys tridecemlineatus. Next base: position 226,312 of record NW_027523134.1, read on the forward strand.
CTGTTACAGAGAGAAGAGGTTGGAGACTGGGTTGCAGAAGGACTGTTATAGAGAGCAGAGTTTGGAGACTGGGTTGCTGAAGAATCTTACTGACACCAGAGATTGGAGACTGAGGTGCAGGTGGACTGTTACAGAGAGCAGTGATTGGAGACTGCAGTGCAGAAGGATTGTGCAGAGAGCAGAGGTGTCAGACTGAGGTGCAGAAGGACTGTTACAGAGAGCAGAGGTTAGAGACTGAGGTGTAGAAGGTCTGTTACAGAGAGCAGAGTTTGGAGACTAACTTGCAGAAGGACTATTACAGAAAGCAGATGTTGGAAATTGGGGTGCAGAATCACCATTACTGAGACCAGAGTTTGGAGACTGCGGTATAGAAAAACTGTTACAGAGAGCATAGGTTGGAGACTGAGGTGCAAAACAATATATAAAGAGAGCAGTGTTTTGAGACTGAGGTTCAGAAGGACTGATAAAGAAAGCAGAGTTTGGAGACTGAGATGCAGAAGGCCCGTTATGGAGAGCAGAGTTTGAGGACTGCGGTACAGAAGGACTGTCACAGAGAGCAGATGTTGGAGACTGGGGAGCAGAAGAACTGTTGCAGAGGACAGAGATTGGAGACTGGGGTGCCGCAGAACACTTAAAGAAAGCAGAGGTAAAAGACTGGGGTGGAGAAGAAATGTTACAGAGAGCAGAGTTTGGAAACTGGAGTTCAAAGGATCGTTTAAGAGAGCAGACTGTGGAGACTGGGGTGCAGAAGGACTGTTGCAGAAAGCAGAGGTTGGAGACTTGGGTTCAGAAGGACTGTTGCACAGAGCAGAGGTTGGAGATTGGAGTGCAGAAGGACTGTTGCAGAGAGCAGAGGTTGGAGACTGAGGTGCAGAACGACTGTTACAGAGAGAAGTATTTGGAGACTGGGGTTCTGAAGGACTGGTACATGGAGGAGAGTTTTGACGCTGGGGTGCAGAAGGACAGTTATAGAGAGCATAGTTTGGAGACTGGGTTGCTGAAGAATCTTACAGAGGGCAGAGGTTAGGGACTGAGGTTCAGGTGGACTTTTACAGAGAGCAGTGGTTTGAGACTGGGGTGCAGAAGGATTGTGCAGAGAGCAGAGTTTTCAGACTGGGGTGCAGAAGGACTGTTACAGAGAGAAGAGGTTTGAGCCTCAGGTGTAGAAGGACTGTTACAGAGAGCAGTGTTTGGAGACTCAGTTGCAGAAGGACTGTTACAGGAAGTAAAGTTTGGAAATTGGGGTGCAGAAGGACCGTTACAGAGAGCAGAGTTTGCAGACTGCGGTATAGGACGGTACCCAGAGCAGAGGTTTGAGACTTGGGTGCAGAAGAACTCTTACATAGAGCATAGGTTGGAGACCGATGTGCAGAAGGATAGATACAGAGAACAGAGGTTGGAGACTCAGGATCAGACAAACTGTTAAAGAAACCATAGCTTGGAAACTGGAGTGAAGAAGGACCGTTACAAAGAATAGAATTTGGAGACTTCGGTACAGAAGGACTGTTACTGAGAGCAAATCTCGGAGTCTGGGGAGCAGAAAACTGTTGCAGAGGAAAGAGGTTAGAGACTGAGGTTGAGAAGAAATGTTACAGAAAGCAGAGTTTGGAAACTGGAGTGCAGAAGGATCTCAAAGAGAGCAGAGGTTGGAGACTGTGGTGCAGAAGGACTGTTGCAGAGAGCAGACATTGGAGACTGGGTTCCAGAAGGATCGTTGTAGAGAGCAGAGTTTGGAAACTGGGGTTAAGTAGGACTGTTGCAGAGAGCAGATATTGGAGACTGGGGTGCAGAAGGACTGTTTCAGAGAGCACATTTCAGAGGCTGGGTTGCAGAAGGACTGTTTCAGAGAGCAGAGGTTGGAGACTGAGGTGCAGAAGGACTGTTACAGAGATCAGAGTTTGGAAACTGGGTTGGAGAAGGACTTTTACAGAGAGCAGAGGTTGAAGACTGGGGTTCAGATAGATCTTACAGAGAGCAGAGTTCGGAGAGTAGGTTGAAAAGAACTGTTGCAGAGAGCAGATGTTTGAGACTGGGGTGGAAAAGAATCGTTGCAGAGAGAAGAGGTTAGAAACTGGAGTGCAGAAGGCCTGTTACAGACAGCAGATGTTGGAGACTGTTGTGCAGAAGGACTGTTACAGAGTGCAGAGTTTAAAGAATGGGTTGCAGTAGGATGTTATAGAGAGCACAGTTGGGAGACTGAGGTGCAGAAGGACTGTTAAAGAGAGCAGAGTTAGGAGACTGGGGTACAGAAGGGTCGTTGCAGAGAGCAGAGCTTTAAGGCTGAGATGCAGAAGAGCTGTTGCAGAGAGCAGATGTTGGAGACTGGGGTTCAGAAGGATTGTTGCAGAGAGCAAATGTTGGTAACTTGGGTGCAGAAAGACTGTTGTAGAGAGCAGAGGTTGGAGAATATGCTGCAGAAGGACGGTTGCAGAGAGCAGAGGTTAGAGACTGAGGTGTGGAAGTCCTGTTAAGGATAGCAGAGGTTGGAGACTTGGATGCAGAAGGAATGTTACAGAGAGCAGAGGTTGGATACAGGGGTGCAGAAGGATCTTACAGAGAGCACAATTTGGAGACTGTAGTGCAGAAGGACTGTTGCAGAGATCAGAGGATGGAGACTGGGGTGCACTAAAATCATTGCAGAGAGCATAGGTTGGAGACTGGGGTGCAGAAGGATCGTTACAAAGAGCAGATTTTAGACACTGGGCTGCAGAAGGCCTGCCACAGAGAGAAGACTTTGGAGACTGGTGTGCAGAAGGCCTGTTACAGAGAGGAGAGGTTAAAGACTGAGGTGCAGTTGGACTGTTACAGAGATCAATGTTTTGAAAGTGGAGTGCAGAAAGATCGTGTAGAGAGCAGAGGTATCAGACTTAGGTGCAGAAGGACTGTTACAGAAAGTAGAGTTTGGAAATTGGGGTTCAGAAGGACCGTTACAGAGACCATAGTTTGGAGATTGCGCTATAGAAAAATTGTTACAGAGAGGAGAGGTTGGAGTTGGGGTGCAGAAGGAATGTTATAGAGAGCACAGGTTGGAGACTGAGGTGCGGATGGATAGATACAGAGAGCAGAGGATTGAGACTTAGGTGCAGAAGGACTGATACAGAAAGCAGTATTTGGAGACTGGGGTGCAGAAGGCCCGTTACACAGAGCAGTGGTTGGAGACTGCGGTACAGAAGGACTGTTACGGAGAGCAGATGTTGGAGACTGGGGAGCGGAAGGACTGTTGCAGAGGACAGAGTATGGAGACTGGGATGCCGCAGGACACTTGCACAAAGCAGAGGATAAATACTGGGGAGAAGAAGAAATGTTACAAACAACAGAGTTTGGAAGCTGGAGTGCAGAAGGATCTTACAGAGACCTAAGTTTGGAGACTGTGGTGCAGAAGGACTGTTGCAGAGAGCAGAGATTGGAGACTGAGAAACAGAAGTCCTGTTACATAGAGTAGAGGTTGGAGACTGGGGTGCAGAAGGACTGTTGCAGATAGCAGAGGTTGGAGACTAGAGTGCAAAAGGACTGTTGCAGAGAGCAGAGTTTGGAGACTGGGGTGCTGAAGGACTGGTACAGAGAGGAGAGTTTGGAGACTGGGGTGCAGAAGGACTGTTACAGAGAGCAGAGTTTGGAGACTAAGTTGCTGAAGGATTTTACAGAGAGCAGAGGTTGGAGACTAAGGTGCAGGTGGACTGTTACAGAGAGCAGTGGTTTGAGACTGTGGTGCAGAAGTATCCTGCAGATAGCAGAGGTTTCAGACTGAGGTTCAGAAGGACTGTTACAGAGAGCAGAGGTTGGAGACTGAGGTGTAGAAGGCCTGTTACATAAAAATGTGTTTGGAGACTCAAGTGCAGAAGGATTGTAACAGGTAGCAGAGTTTGGAAATTGGGGTGCAGAAGGACCTTTACAGAGAGCAGAGGTTTCAGACTGCGGTATAGGACTGTTACCAAGAGCAGAGGTTGAAGACTTGGGTGCAGAATAACTCTTACATAGAGCACAGGTTGGATACTGAGGTGCAGAAGGATAGATACAGGAAACAGAGGTTGGAGACTGGGGATCAGACAGACTGTTACGGAAAGCATAGGTTGGAGACTGGAGTGAAGAAGGACTGTTACAAAGACCAGAATTTGGAGACTGCGGTACAGAAGGACTGTTACAGAGAGCAGATCTCTGAGTCTGGGGAGCAGAAAACTGTTGCAGAGGACAGAGGTTGGAGACTGGGTTGGAGAAGGAATGTTACAGAGATCAGAGTTTGAAAATTGGAGTGCAGAAGGATCTTAAATACAGCAGAGTTTGGAGACTGTGGTGCAGAAGAACTGTTGCAGAGAGAAGACGTTGGAGACAGGAGTCCAGAAGGATCGTTGCAAAGAGTAAAGTTTGGAGACTGGGGTTCAGAAAGACTTGCTGCCGAGAGCAGATGTTGGAGACTGGGGTGAAGAAGGACTGTTGCACAGAGCAGATTTTAGAGGCTGGGGTGCAGAAGGACTATTACATAGAGCAGAGGTTGGAGACTGAGGTGCAGAAGGACTGTTACAGAGATCAGAGTTTGGAGACTGAGGTGCAGAAGGAGTGTTACAGAGAGCAGAGGTTGAAGACTGGGGTTCAGATGGATCTTACACAGAGCAGAGTTTGGAGACTTGGGTGCAAAAGGACTGTTGCAGAGAGCAGATGTTGGAGACTGGGGTGGAGAAAAATCGTTGCAGAGAGAAGAGGTTGGAAACTGAGGTGCAGAAGGCCTGTTACAGAGAGTAGAGGTTTGAGACTGTTGTGCAGAAGAACTGTTAGAGAGTGCAAAGTTTAAAGACTGGATTGCAGAAGAATCTTACAGAGAGCAGAGTTGGGAAACTGAGGAGAAAAAGAACTGTTACAGACAGATGAAGTGTCGTTGTAGAGAGCAGAGCTTTCAGACTGAGAGGCAGAAGAAGAACTGTTGCAGAGAGCAGATGTTGGAGACTGGGATGCAGAAGGACTGTGGCAGAGAGCAGATTTTGGTAACTAGGGTGCAGAAGGACTGTTGTAGAAAACAGAGGTTGCAGAATATTCTGCAGAAGGACTGTTACAGAGGGCAGAGTTTAGAGACTGATATGTGGAAGTCCTGCTACAGAGAGCCTAGTTTGGAGACTTGGATGCAGAAGGACTTTTACAGAGAACAGAGGTTAAATACAGGGGTGCAGAAGGATCCTACAGAGAGAAGAATTTGGAGACTGTGGTGCAGAAGGACTGTTGCAGAGATCAGAGGTTGGAGAATTGGGTGCACTAGAATCATTGCAGAGACCAGAGGTTGGAGACTGGGGTGCAGAAGGATCCTTGCAGAGAGCGGATTTTGGAGACTGGTGTGCAGAAGGCCTGCTAGAGAGAGAAAAATTTGGAGACTGGCATGCAGAAGGCCTGTTATAGAGAGGAGAGGGTGGAGATTGAGGTGCAGGTGGACTGTTACATAGAGCAATGTTTTGAAACTGGGGTGCAGAAAGATTGTGTAGAGAGCAAAGGTATCAGACTGTTGTGCAGAAGGACTGTTACAGAAAGTAGAGGTTGGAAATTGGGGTGCAGAAGGACCATTACAGAGACCAGAGTTTGGAGACTATGGTATAGAAAAACTGTTACAGAGAGCAGAGGTTGGAGACTGGGGTGCGGAAGGAATGATACAGAGAGCACAGCTTGGAGACTGAGGTGCAGAAGGATAGATACAGAGAGCAGAGGTTTGAGACTGAGGTTCAGAAGGACTGATACAGAGAGCATATTTTGGAGACTTGGGTGCAAAAAGCCCTTACGGAGGGCAGTGGTTGGAGACTGCGGTACAGAAGGACTGTTACAGAGAGCAGATATTGGAGACTGGGAGAAGAAAGACTGTTGCAGAGGACAGAGGTTGGAAACTGGGGTGCCGCAGGACACTTGCACAAAGCAGAGGATAAAGACTGGGCAAGAGAAGGAATGTTACAGAGAACAGAGTTAAGAATCTGGAGTGCAGAAGGATCTTACAGAGACCAGAGTTTGTAGACTGTGGTGCAGAAGGACTGTTGCAGAGAGCAGTGATTGGAGACTGAGGTGCAGAAGTCCTGTTACATAGAGTAGAGGTTGGAGACTGGTGTGCAGAAGGATGGTTGAAAGGAGCAGAGCTTGTAGACAGGGGTGAAGAAGGATCTTACAGAGAGCTGAAGTTGGAGACTGAGGTGCAGAAGGACTCTTGTAGAGATCAGAGGTTGGAGACTGGGGTGCAGTAGGATCATTGCAGAGAGCAGAGGTTGGAGACTGGGGTGCAGAAGGACTGTTGCAGAGAGCAGATTTTAGAAACTGGGGTGCAGAGACTGTTACACAGAGCAGAGTTTGGATACTGGGGTGCAAAAGGACTGTTACAGAGTGCAGAGTTTAAAGACTGGGTGTCAGACATATCATACTTCGAACAATAGTTTCATGTGAGTTATGAACTCCCATTTTGAAGTATGATATGTCAAGTTATGAACTCCTATGTTCGAAATATGATATGTCAAAAGCTTTGTAATGTTGTGAACAACCAATAAAAAAATAAAATATATAAAAATAAAAAAGAAAAAAAAAGACTGGGTGTCAGAAGTATCTTACAGATAGCAGAGTTGGGAGACTGAGGTGTAGAAGGACTGTTACAGAGAGCAGAGGAAGGAGACTGGGGTGAAGAAGTGTCGTTGCAGAGAGCAGAGTTTTCAGACTGATGTGCGGAAAAACTGTTGCAGAGAGTAGATGTTGGAGACTGGGGTCAAGAAGGACTGTTGCAGAGAGCAGAGGTTGGAGACTGACTTGTGAAGGTCCTGTTACAGAGAGCAGAGGTTGGAGACTCGGAAGCAGAAAGACTGTTACAGACAACAGTGTTTAAAGATTGGAGTGCAGAAGGATCATTTCAGAGCACAGAATTTTCAGACTGAAGTGCAGAAGGACTGTTGCAGAGAGCAGTTGTTGGAGACTTGGGTGCAGAAGAACTGTTGCAAAGAGCAGACGTTGGAGTCTTGGGTGAAGAAGGATCGTTGTAGAGAGCAGAGGTTTGAGACTGGGGTGCAGAAGGACTGGTACAGAGAACAGAGGTTGGAGACTGATGTGCAGAATGCTTGTTACAGAGAGAAAGGTTTGGAGAAAGGGTGCAGAAAGACTGTTACAGAGCGAAGAGTTTGGAGACTGGTTGCCTAAAGATCTTATACATAGCAGAGGTTGGAGACTGAGGTGCAGAACGACTGTTACTGAGAGCAGATTTTGGAGACTTGGGTGGATAAGGACTGCTGCAGATAGCAGAGGTTGGAGACTGTGGTGTAGAAGGACTGTTGGAGGGAACAGAGTTTGGAGACTTGGGTGCAGAAGAAATGTTGCAGAGAGCAGAGTTTGGAGACTGAAATGCAGAAAGACTGTTACAGAGATCACTGGTTGGAGACTGGGGTGCAGAAGGACTGATAGAAAAAGAAGAGTTTGGAGACTGTGGTGAAGAAAGGAAATTACAGAGAGCCGACTTTAAAGACCGCAGTACAGGAGGCCTGTTACAGAGAGTAGAGGTTGGAGACTGGGGTTGAGCAGGACTATTTCAGAGTGCAGATATCGGAGACTGGGGTGCGGAAGAACTGTTGAAGAGAGAAGAGGTTGGAGACTGGGGTGCAGAAGTACTGATACAGAGAGCAGAGGTTGGAGACTGCTGTGCAGAAGGTTGTTACAGTGAGCATACTTTGGAGACTAGGGTACAGAAGGACTGTTCCAGAGAGCAGATGTTGGAAACTGTGGTTCAAAAGGACTGTTGCAGAGAACAGAGGTTAGAGAATCCGGTGTAGAAGGACTTTTGCAGAGAGCACATGTTGGAGACTGAGGTTCAGAAGGATTGGTACAGAGAGCAGAGTTTGGAGACTAGGGTGCAGAAGGATCTTACATAGAGCAGAGGTTGGAGACAGGGGTGCAGAAGTACTGTTGCAGAGAGCATAGGTTTGACACTGAGGTGCAGAAGGACTATTATAGAGAAGAGTTTGGAGATGGGGAGAAGAAGGACTGTTATTGAGAACAGAGGTTGGAGACTCATGTGCAGCAGTACCGTTGCAGAAAGCAGAGGTTGAAGACTGGGGAAGAGATGGAATGTTACTGGGAGCAGAGTTACTGGGTGCAGAAGGATATTACATAGAGCAGTGGTTGGAGACAGGGGTGCAGAAGGACTGTGTCATAGAGTAGATGTTGAAGACTGGGGTGCAGAAGTATAGTTGCATATAGCAGAGATTGGAGACTGGGTTGCAGAAGTTTTGTTGCAGAGAGTAGACGTTGCAGACTGGGGTGAAGAAGGATAGTTGCAGACAGCAGATGTTAGAGAATGGGGAGTAGAAGGACTATTACAGAGAGTAGAGTTTGGATACTGAGGTGCAGATGAATTGTTGCTTAGAGCAGAGATTGGAGCCTGAGGTGCAAAAAGACTGTTGCAGAGAACAGAGGTTGGAGACTGAGGTACAAAAGGACTGTTACAGAGAGTAGAGGTTGGAGATTGGCGTGCAAAAGGCCTGCTACAGAGAGCAGACGTCAGAGACTAGGGTGCAGAAGAACTGTTACATAGAGCAGAGTTTTTAGACAAGGTGGCACAAGGATCTTACAGAGAGCAGAGTTTGTAGAACAAGGTAGAGAAGAACTGTTACAGAGAGCAGAGGTTGGTGACTAAGGTGCAGAAGGATCGTTGAAGAGAACACAGTTTTCAGACTGAGGTGCAGAAGGACTTTTGCAGAGAGCACATGTTGGAGACTGGGGTGCAGAAGGACTGTTGCAGAGAGCAGAGGTTGGAGACTGGAGTGCAGAAGGACGGTTGCAGAGAGCAAGGTTGGAGACTGAGGTGCAGAAAGACTGTTACAGAGAGCAGAGTTTGGAGACTGGGGTGCTGAAGAACTGGTATAGAGAGCTGAGTTTGTAGACTGGGGTTTAGAAGGAACGTTATAGAGAACAGAGGTCGGAGACTAGGGTGCAAAAGGCCTGTTACAGAGAGCAGAGTTTGGAGAAGGGGTGCAGAAGTACTTTTACAGAGAGTAGAGCCCGAGGTGCAGAAGAACCATTGCAGAGAGAAAAGGTTGGAGACTGAGGTGCACAAGGATTGTTACAGAGAACAGACGTTTGAGACTTGGTCTCAGAGGGACTGCTGTAGAGAGCAGAGCCTGGACATGGGGTGTAGCAGGACTGTTGCGGACATCACAGGTTTGAGATTTGGGTGAAGAAGGACTGTTGTAGAGAGTACACGTTGAAGACTGTGTTGCAGTAGGACTGTTACAGAGGCAGAGGTTGGAGACTTTGGTGCAGAAGGACTGTTGCGGAGAGCAGATGTTAGAGACTGGGTTGCAGAAGGACTATTGCAGAGAGCAGAGTTTGTAGACTGAGATGCAGAAGTACTGTTACAGAGAGCAGAGGTTGGAGATTGGGGTGCAGATGGACTGATACAGAAAGCAGAGTTTGGAGACTCGGATGCAGAAGGACTGTGGCAGAGAGCAGAGGTTGGAGAATGGGGTGCAAAATGCCTG